>NC_058416.1:62152261-62310246 GCF_002201575.2 Neomonachus schauinslandi
CCTACATACCGCATGCTGTGTATATGCTATGCTCCGTACTATATACTCTATATGTTCTATGATCTGTACTCTATACTCAATGCTCTGTACTCTATACAACATACACTCTATGCTCTGTGGACTCTCTGTACTACTATATATTCTGTACTCTCCTCTGTACTACATACTCTAGACTATATACTGTGGCCTTTAATGTTTTATTGTCACATGCGGCATCCACCCTTATTACTTCTATAGCTGATTCTTGGCTTGGACATAAAAGCCGCGCCATGTTTATTTATATTATGTTTTTAATCCAAAGAACATGTATACCTTTGTCCTGTATAAGATACTATAACTTGTACTGATTGCATTTGCCTGCCATGGTTTGGATAGATTTTTTGCATGGTTTTCATTCTTTTCTAATGGATGCTGTCCTGTGATGCTTCTAAGCCTGTTCATGAGTATGTATTGAATGTCTTCTTTGCCTATATACTTCCATCCTTAGGTATTTCTAATGTTTATTTTTCCATGTATACTTCCATACATAGCTATATGCACTATGAAAAATTAAACTGAATGAATAATATGCATATTCAAAATAAAGTCTTTCATTTTACAAAAATATACTCTGTACTATGTACTACATACTGTATCCTTTATACTCTGTAGTCTGTACTGTGTACTCTATATACCTGGTGCTCTGTACTCTCTATACTCTGTGCTCTGTATTACATACTCTGTATACTCCATGCTCTGTACTCCTACATTACGTACTCTGTGCTCTCTGGGCTGTACTTTATTCCGTATACTCCATGCTCTGTACTCATACATTACGTACTCTGTGCTCTCTGGGCTGTACTTTATTCCGTATACTCCATGCTCTGTACTCATACATATGTACTCTGTACTCTGTATACACTATAGTCTGCTGCCACATTTCTTTGATCTGTTGTATTGCCTTCCCACCCAGATTTGAGCTGTGAATAATCTACATCAGCTCTATCCGAGGGAATGTATCCCAGATTCTTTGTGTTCATGTTTATATGAATATAGATTATTCACTATTTCGATTTTTAAATTAAACCATTGTCAAATCTTAAAGCCATATGCCAGCTGTGGCTGTGTGTATGCCACCACTTTGGTCCATCTATCACTAGCTCTTTGGAGACGATAAAGTAAAACTAGCCTCTCTGGGTCTCTGGAAGATTAAGAAGTTATAGTCAGTTATCTATAGGATTCCTTCCAGCTCTAAGTTCTACTGTATAAATGTTAATCTGTTACTATTCATTTAAAGGTTTTCTTTAATCTGACAGTTAATATCTAACAAAAATGTTTTATATACATAGGCGTTATTATATCAAGCCCCTGTGTTGTATTTGTGTGACATGGAAGCGCCATGTCACCTGGCTTGTGGTTTGTGCTACCAAGTGCAGGTACTTGGGAAAGTGCTTTTGGTCTACTGATTACTTTTCTTAGCTTGAGAAAAGGTAAGCTTTTGCCTTTCTTTTACCAGATGTAACTACCCCTGAATCTCCAAAGAACATTGTGGAATCATCGATGGTGAATGGAGGTTTAACATCACAAACGAAAGAGAATGGATTGAGTGCTGCACAGCAGGTGCCTGTGCAGCGGAAGAAGCTCCTCAAAGCTCCAACTCTGGCTGAACTGGACAGCTCTGACTCCGAGGTGAGTCCCACGACGGCCCATTCCACACATCTTGACTCCATGTTCAGAATGCGAGCCTCTCTGACCTAGTTTACTAACCGTGTTGCCTCAGTTGTTGTTTAATCTCTTCCCATCTTTCAGTCAATAAAGTTGGGATTGAAATTAATTTGTTTAGCAGGAAATGAAACAGTGGATTACTTACTGTTTTTTGGGAAAGACCAGTACAGTGGCCAGAGTTTATAGAATAAGTTTTGAAATATTTGTATGGTCTTAGATTATAGTGGTATTAAAATCAGTAAAAAAAAAAAAATGCAAACATATTATCTTCAGAATGCTTCCCTTTGTTTTGGGGAAGGAAAAATAAAAAATATTTTTCCATGGATTCTTCTGTCTCTCTCACACACACACACACACCCCTACCCATAGTGAAGCTTGTTCTTTCTGTAATAGTAATACCAGTAGACAGGTCTGCAAAAGAAAACTCTGCTAGGCTTCTTCAGATTTCATCTTTCCCCTGCTGCCCTTTGGAGGAAAATCTCACGTCCTCCCTGTTTTTCAGAAACAATCAGGGTGCTGGTGCTTCCCAAATCTCTCTCAAGCCCTTTGTCTACAGCATCAGTATTGTGTATCTCCACTGTGTAAAATGAAATTACATCCTTGCCTCCCTCTTCCCTCAGGCCCTGCCAGACAGACAATACGCGCACACAGCCAGCCTCCTGGCTTGTTTGCTGTCGTGGTTGCTGGCTCCATCCGCTCCACATTCATCCAAGTTAGAATTAAGGAATTATTCTTTAATCACCCAGACTGGTTTCTGAGACGATTCTGGCAGCCTCCAGTACCACCCTTGGGGCAAGGCAGCAGTGAAGGAGCAGCAGGGGTTCTGGAAGTGACCTTGTTCCAACCAGGACCTGGTTAGGAGTCACTGGTCAGGATGTAGAACTAGAAAAGGCCTAGTTTAGTCAGTGTCAGAGACTGGTAACTGGATCAGACAATACAAACAAGCAAGTTTCTGGCAGTAGCTTCAGAGATCACAGACCATCATGATCCCCCAGCCAGGCAGAAAGTGTTTGGTCGAGGGAATAGACATGACAGGACAAGCCAAGCAGGAGTCTACACCTACATCCTCTCTCTGAGGAGATCTGACCTCCAAGTCCCCTGGCACCTTCTGAGTGTCTTTGTGATTCCTCTGGGCCAGGAACCAAGCCTAATGAAGATTAGTTTTCAAGCAGTGAGAAATTGGGTGCATCTGCCTGTGGTGGGCATGCAGGGGCAGAGGATCACCAACAGCTTCTGGGAGCAAATCCCAAAAGGCCTTGCCACCGTGCCAGTGCCCTCACCACTTCTCTGTCTCTTACTGACTGACTTGCACTCACCCAGCTGCCCCAGGATGGGCTCTTAGTTGTCCACAGTGGGAGCAAGTCAGAACAGCAGAGAGGAGTGGTGTGGAATATGTGGATATGCTCAGAATTGGGCTTTAAAAATGTTTCTGGGGAAGGTAGGCTGAGGTATGTGAGGCGGGGGAGGGGGGGTTCTGCTGTTTAAATCAAGGTGGCACCCACCTCATACTTATTTGGGACTACTGTGTATGTCTCCTTTTTCTTTTCCTAAGAGATACTCTTGGCTTTTATTTCCTTTTGACCTTTCATAGGCAGAAGGAGGTCGTTCTAGTTGCTTGCTAGCTTTTCTGGAGATTTGTGTACCCACTACAACGTGTTCAGGTTGAGGCTTTGGTTACATTGCTTGATTTATTCTTCATGGTATGTACCAAAAGTGGGGAGGTCACTCTTCAGACCTTCTTTGTTTGAACTGTGTGGTTTACACAGCCTTTTTTCGTCTCCTGTTCTTTGACCAGATCCTTTGTATTGTAGCTTATGTGAAACCAGTGCTTTTAGCAGTAGGTTTTAGGTGAGGCCATTTATTGTGAATGGCTAAATTAGTTCTTAAAGTCACCTTAACTCAGTAGGTCAGGGAGATAATGCACTCAAAATGCTTAACACATAGGTCACAGGTGAATATTTTAACCTAATTTTCTTTCTTCCACATTTAAAATATTTAGCAATTTTCTATAGATATTACGGAAATACATTGTCTTGTGGTTCATGTATATCCTCAATCACATAGTAGATAATAAATTTTTCGTGAATAAATATTGTACTTCTTCTTGGTATAATCTGAAACAAATTAAGAAGGTTTCGTCTCATTGGTAATAGGAATTTAAATTTTATTTTGCATAATGTAGACATTTTCCTAGATTCATATGACAGTTTGTGAAATGTTTATTTTCATCCATTTATTCAACAAATATTAATATTTATTCATCACTTACTAACAGTGGGTTTGTTACTCACAACAATGAATGAGACACATAGCATCTACCTTCATGCAGTTACAATCTATTACTTTTACAAATGTGTTAAATATTTTCCTAATAATATTAACCACCATTCACTGTGTGCCTGGTAATGTGTTAAGCATTTTGAGTGCATTATCTACAAATGTGTTAAATATTTCCCTAATAATGATATTAACCACCATTCACTGTGTGCCTGGTAATGTGTTAAGCATTCTGAGTGCATTATCTCATCTGATCCAGTAATACAGTGTAAAGATGGTATTAAATATGAAATGATGGTACTGAGGTGAGAAACTTGCTGTGTCACATCACTCTAATGAGGGACAAAGCCAGGACACAAACCCAGGCTTGTCTAATTTTAGGTGTCTTCTAGCTTATCTTCTATTTGCCTTGAACCTTTGACATAATGTGGTGCCTCACATTAAAATAAATCTCTAATAGTAAAATGTTATTAGCATGAGAGCACTAATGTCTTAGTGCTTATTTCTCTGCCCACACCTTTCTCAGGAGGAAACTCTACACAAGTCAACCAGCAGCAGCAGTGTGTCTCCCTCCTTCCTTGAAGATCCCTTAGTAGAGGCTGTGTCCACGAGGAAGAGTGAGTATTTGTGGTACAAAGAGCTAGCATTGGATTCCTTCAAAAACACACTGGACCTAGAATAGGGAATCCCAAAGTGTTTTGTGATCATTTAGGGTGGAAAGAGCTAACCCTGGAATTTTCCCTAGTCAGGAGCATAAATATGGTTATATTCCTAAAGTGACATGGTAAGGTAGGGCTGAACTGATAACTGGACCTCAGGTTCTTAACTTATAGCAGATCAGTCACCTTTGGGTTTACAGATAATAGTTGTAGGGAATAAGTCAACTGTCTCTGTGTAATTTACCTCCTTGTCTGAATTTAAGCTGGGAGCCCTAAATAATCACACTTGTTATCATTCCCACCCCCACACGTATACACATATCCATACCCACATATGTGTATGGATAGTAAAAACGCCTTTATAACTCTTCATAGGTTCTGAACACAATCTGAAGTTGAGTGATTTCTAAATGCTTTTTAAAAAAATATTTATTTATTTGAGAGAGAGTGCAAGTCGGGGGAGGGGCGGAGGGAAGGAATCTCAAGCAGACTCCACACCAAGCGTGGAGCCTGATGTGAGGCTTGATCCCACGACCCCAAGATCACAACCTGAGCTGAAATCAAGAGTTGGATACCCAACCAAATGAGCCACCTAGGCACCACATTTCTACATGTTTTTAATAATCTTTTTTGTGTATAAGATCATTATAAAAGATTTAAAAATTACACATTAAGGGAGAGGATTCTGGGAAGATGGTGGAGTAGGAAGCACCAGGAATCTGTCTCCCACCTAGACAACAGTTGTACTGGCAGAATCTGTCTATGTAAGTCCTTTGGAACTCTGAGTCTGTTGAAGGCTTGCAACTTCCAGGGGAAGATTAGATGAAACATTGTGGTTAATTTCGCTCTTAGCACAAAAGCAGACACTTGTGGCCCACCCCCCAGCCACAGTGTACTGTTCCTGAAGCAGCTGGCCCATAGCTTACAAGAGCTAGGGTGGGCAAAAAGAACCCTGTCCTCCAAATACTGGGAATCTGTCCTCGATTGCTGCATCTGATTCCAAAGGTGTAGATAAAGAGGCAGTGATTATTGTGCTTTGTTGCAAGCTCCCTGCATACTAAAGTGACTTTCAGGGCATCTAAAGGGCTAGCCTCCTTACCCACCTCCTTCATTCTTAGCTTTTTCCCTTCTGGGAGCCAGACATTAAAGACTAGGATATTCAGAAACTACATATACGGAGAAAATTATAAAGTGACAATGCATGCCCAGGGAATGGCTCATAAAAGACCTGAGAAGATCTTAAGTTTATATCTCAGGCTGATCCTCAGCACAGAGACAGCCTACAGCAATCAAGAAAACAAACAAAAACCATAACGAAAAACAGCAGACCCTGGGAAATGTGCAGAATCTGAATTACCACATTATTAGATTCAAATTCCAGTATTCAACAACAGCAACAGCAACAAAACAACAACAAAAAATCACAAGGCATACATACAAAGAAACAGGAAGGTATGGCCCATTCAGAGTAAAGAAATAAATCAACAGAAACTGTCCCAGAAAAAGAGGGGGATATGCCAAACAAAGACTTTTTAAAAACTGCTTTAAAATGCTCAAAGAACTAAAAGAAGATGTGGAGGAAGTCAAGAATCCAATGTGTGAACAAAATGGAAAGATCAATAAAGAGCTAGAAAACCTAAAATGAAACAGCAAACAAAAAATTCTGAAGCCGAAAATTCCAATAACGTAAATGAAAAATTTCACTAGAAGATTCAAAGGCAGATTTGAACAGGCAGAAGAAAGAATCTGCACACTTGGAGATAGGACAATGGAAAGCATCAAGTCTGAAGAACAGAAAGAAAAAAGACTGAAGAAAAGCAAACAGACTGAGAGACCTGTGGGACACTGTCAAGTGTACCAACATATGCATTGTGGGAGTCCCTGAAGGAGAGGAGAGAGAGAAAGGGGCAGAAAGAATAATTGCAGAAATAATGGCCGAGACTCCCCAAATTTGAGGAGGGACATGAATGTAAACATTCAAGCAGCTCAACTAAAATGAAAGAGACCCACACCAAGACATATTGTAATCAAACTTTGAAAAGCAAAAGACAGAGCAACAAAAGAGAAATGAGTCACTACATACAAGAGATCCTCAATAAGATTTTCAGTATATTTCTCATCAGAAATTTGGTGGCCAGAAGATGGGCCAATACAGCTTTCCACCCCACTATCTGAAAGTTTGCTTTACACCACTTCACTTTTTATGAAAGACCAACATTAATATCTGTTTTAGCTAACTGAAAGAAATCCAAAGAGGATTTTCACTTTTACAAAATGCTTCAATTGCTTTTTTGGTTTATGCCATTTCAGCTTACAAAAGATTTCACGGGAATGCTCTACTTTCAGATAGTGGGAGAAATCTGTATATTCAAAGTGCTTTAAAAAAAAAAGTCAACCAACAATCTTATATCCAGCAAAACTATTTTTGTTCAAAGTGAGGGAGGAATTAAGACATTCCCAGATAAACAAAAGCTGAGGGAGTTCATAACCACTAGACCTTCCCAGTAAAAAACGCTCAGAAGTCCTACAGGGGAGAATGAAAGGACACTAGACAATAATTCAAAGCCATAAAAGACATAAAGATCTCAGTAAAATACATGGCAATTGTAAAAGCTAATAATATTGCAACAATGTTTGTAACTACTTTTTGTTTACTACATAATTTGAGAGACTAATGCATTTAAAAGAATTATTAGTCTATATTTTGGGGAAGGCAGTGTATAAAAATGTAATTTTGTGACACCAATAGCCAAAAGGGACAGAGGCAGAGTTTTTGTGTGTTACTGAATTTAAGCTGCTATAAATCCAAATCAGAGTGTTATAATTTTAGGATGTTAAATGTAGTCTCCATGGTAACCAACAAGAAAATAGCTACAGAATATACACAAAACGAAAATGGGAAAGGAATTTAAACATTTCATTATAAAAACAGTCAATTTAACATGAAAGACAAGAATGAAGGAAAGGAGGGACAAAAGCTCTAAGGCATATTGAAAACAAATAGCACAGTGACAAAAGTCCCTCCTGATCAGTAATTACTTTAAATGTAAATGAATTAAACTCTCTAATCAAAAGCTGGAGATTGGCAGATTGGATAAAAACACATAATCCCACGATATGCTGGCTAGAAGAGACTCCCTTGAGACTCAAAAACACAAACAGATTGAAAGTGAAAGGATGGAAAAGATACTCCATGTAAATAGTAACCAAAAGAAAGCTGGGGAAACTATACTGACATCAGACAAAATAGACTTTAAATCAAAAAAAAGTTACAAGAGACAGAGGACACTATATTAATAAAAGGTTCAATGCAGTAAGAAGACAGTTATTAACATTTATGCACCTAGTGACAGACCATCAAAATATACAAAGGAAAAACTGACACAAATGAAGGAGAAATAGACAGTTCCACAATAATAGTTGGAGACTTCAGTACCCCTCTCACAATAATGGATAGAACAACCAGACAGAGGATAAGGAAGAAATAGAGGACCTGGACAACACGATAAACCAACTAGATCTGACAGACACATACAGAACACTCCCCCTAACAACAGAATATACATTCTTCTCCAGGGCACATGGGACATTTTCAAGGATAGAGCATATGTTAAACTATAAGTTAAGTCTCAATAGATTTTAAAGGATAGGTATTATACAAAGTATCCTCTCTGGCCACAGTGGGATGAAGTTAGAAATTAGTAACAAAAGGAAAACTGAAAAATTCACAAAACTGTGGAAATGAAATAGCACACTTTAGAAAATCAATGGATCAAAGAAGAAATCACCAGAGAGATTAGAAAATATTTAGAAATGAATGAAAATGAAAATACAATACAATATACCAAAACTATGGGACACAGTGGAAACAGTGCTAAGGTGAAATTTATTGCTGTAAACACTTACATTAAAAACAAGAAAGTTCAGTGATTAGTCACACAATAAATATTTCTGTTTTAAGAAAGGAAGGAATGAATGAACGAACCAACCAACAACCTAACTTTACAACTTAAGGAACTAGAAAAAGAAGAACAAACTAAACACAAAGCTAGCAGAAGAAAGGAAATAATAAAGATTAAAGCAGAGATAAACAAAATATAGAGACTAGAGAAACAATGGAGAAAAATCAATGAAACCGAAAACTGGTTCTTCAAAAATATCAACACAATTGACAAACCCTTAGCTAGATAGACTAAGAAAAAAGAAGACTCGAATTACTAAAATCATAAATGAAGGGGCGATCATTACTGCTGATTCTACAGAAATAAAGAGTTATGAGAGAATATCATGAACAATTACCATCAAATTGGATAGCCTTGATAAAATGGACAAATTCCTAGAAATGCCAAGCCTAGAAAGACTAAATCAGAAAGAAAGAAAAAAATCTGACTAGACCAATAACTAGTAAAGATATTGAATTAGTAAGCATAAACTCTCCCTATAAAGAAAAGGCCTGATTCTGATGCCTCACTGGTGAATTCTTCCAAACATTTAAAAAAAACTATCAGTCCTTCTCAAACATTTCCAAAAAATTGAAGAGGAGGGAATACTTCCTAACCCATTTTATGAGACCAGCATTACCCTGATACTAAAGCCAAACAAAGACACTACAAGGACAGAAATCTACAAACCAATACCCTTTACAAATACTGATTTTTTAAAAGATCTTTAACAAAATACTAGCAAACAGAATTCAGCAGTATATTAAAAGGATTATATACCCTGACCAAGTGGGATTTATTCCTGACTGCGAGGATGGTCCAACATATAAAAATTGATTAGTGTAATATGCCACATTAACAGAGTGAAGAAAAACCACCACAGGATTATTTCAATTGATGCTGAAAAAGCATTTGACAAAATTGAACACCCTTTCATGATAAAAACTTCAAACTAGGAGGAACTTCACAATAGAAGGAAACTACCTCGGGGCGCCTGGGTGGCTCAGTCGTTAAGCGTCTGCCTTCAGCTCAGGTCGTGATCCCGGGGTCCTGGGATGGAGCCCCGCGTCGGGCTCCCTGCTCCGCAGGAAGCCTGCTTCTCCCTCTCACACTCCCCTTGCTTGTGTTCCCTCTCTCGCTGCCTCTCTCTCTGTCAAATAAATAAATAAAATCTTTTTAAAAAAGAAGGAAACTACCTCAACATAATAAAAGCCACATATGAAAAACCCACCTCAGAGGCGCCTGGGTGGCTCAGTCGTTAAGCATCTGCCTTCGGCTTAGGTCATGATCCTGGAGTCCTGGGATCGAGTCCCGCATCAGGCTCTCCACTCCGCGGGAAGTCTGCTTCTCCCTTTCCCACTCCCCCTGCTTGTGTTCCCTCTCTTGCTGTATCTCTATCAAATAAAAAAAAACTTTAAAAAAAAAAAAAAAAAGAAAAACCCACCTCAAACATGATACTCAGTGGTGAAAGACTGAAAGGATTTCCTCTAAGAAACAGGAACAAGGCAAGGATGCCTGCTTTCATCACTTCTGTTCAACATAGTACTGAAAATGCTAGTGAGAGCAATTTGGCAAGAAAAAGAAAGAAAGGGCAGCCAGAGTAGGAAAAAAAAAAGGTAAAATTATCTCTTTACAGATGATACGATCTTATATGTAAGGAAACCCTAAAAGATTCCACACACAAAAAAAACCTGTTAGAATAAATGAATTCGGTAAAGTAGCAAAATATAAAATCACACAAAAATCAGTTACATTTCTATACACAAACAATAAATCATCTGAAAAGGAAATTACAAAAGCAATTCCACTTATAATAGTATCAAAAAGAATAAAATACTTAGGAATTAACCAAGAAAGTGAAAAACTTGCTCACTAAAAACTACAAAACATTGATGAAAGAAATTAAAGAAGACTTAAATAAAGGGAAATACATCCTGTGTTCATGGATTGGAAGACTTAATATTATTAAAATGTTTACACTGCCCAAAGTGATCTACAGATTCAGTGCAATCCCTATCAAAATGCCAATGACATTTTTGCAAAAATAGAAGACAATCCATTCTCTTTTTTTAAGATTTTATTTATTTATTTGAGAGCATGAGTGGTGGGGAGGAGCAGAGGGAGAGGGAGAAGCAGTCTCCCCACTGAGCAGGAAGCCAGACATGGGGCTTCATCCCAGGACTCTGGGATCATGACCTGCACCGAAGGCAGATGCTTAACCAATTCTACTTCTGATTCTATAAGCAAAAGAATTGAAAGGAGGAAAAAAAAAGAATTGAAATCAGAGTTTCAAAGAGATATACATCCATGTTCATAGCAGCAGTATTCACAATAGCTAAAATGGAAGCAACCCAAGTGTCCATCAGTGCATGAACAGCTAAGCAAAATGTGGGCTATCCATACAATTGAATATTACTCAGCCTTAAAAATGGGAAATTCTGCAGTTGGCTACAACACTGACGAAACTTTAGGACCTTTTGCTAAGGGAAAAAAGCAATTACAAAAAAGGCAAATACTATATGATTCCATTTATATGGGATTCTTGAGTAGTCAAAATCATAAAGAAGGAAAATAGAATGGTAGTTGCCCGGGGCTGTAGGTAGGGGAGAATGGGAAATTATGGTAATGGTTACAGAATTTCAGTTTTACAAGATGAAGAGTTCTGGGGATGGAAGATGGTAATGGTTGCACAATGATGTAAATATTTAATACCACTGAACTGTACAGTTTAAAAATAAAGACACTAGGGGCACCTGCATGGCTCAGTTGGTTAAGTGTCAGGCTCTTGGTTTCGGCTAAGGTCAAGATCTCATGCGGTTGTGGGGTTGAGCCCCGTGTGGGACTCCGCACTCAGTGGGGAATCTGCTTGAAGATTCTCTCCCTCTGCGCCTCCCCCCGCTCATGTGCTTGCTCACTCAAATAAATAAATAAATCTTAAAAAAATAAAGACAGGTGTGCCTGGGTGGCTCAGTCGGTTAAAGCGTCTGCCTTTGGCTCAGGTGTTGATCCCGGGGTCCTGGGATCGAGCCCATGTCAGGCTCCCTGCTCAGGGGGGAGCCTGCTTCTCCCCCTGCTTGTGCTCTCTCTCAATCTCTCCCTGTCAAATAAATAAATAAAATCTTTAAAAAAAGGGGGGGGGGGTGCCTGGGTGGCTCAGTTGTTAAGCATCTGCCTTCGGCTCAGGTCATGATCCTGGGGTCCTGGGATCAAGCCCCATGTTGGGCTCCCTGCTCAGTGAGGAGCCTGCTTCTCCCTCTGACCCTCCCCCCTCTCATGTGCTCTCTCTCTCTCTCTTTCTCTCTCTTTCAAATAAATAAATAAAGTCTTTAAAAAAAAGGGGGGGGTGCCTGGGTGGCTCAGTTGTTAAACATCTGCCTTCGGCTTAGGTCATGATCCCGGGGTCCTGGGATCGAGCCCCATGTCAGGCTCCCTGCTCAGCGGGGAGCCTGCTTCTCCCCCTGCTTGTGCTCTCTCTCAATCTCTCTCTGTCAAATAAATAAATAAAATCTTAAAAAACAAATACACTAAATATATTTTATGTCTGTTTTACTGCAATGGAAAAAAAAACTTTCCAGAAGAAAAAACACTTATATATTAAGATATTTTTAGAACATTGATTTGATTTCTTATACACATGGAGTTTTTAGTGATTAAAATTCTTTAGTATTTTGATATACTTAATCACATTATATCAAGAACAATAGGAGCTGATCTTGATTTTTACCTATAATTGGTATTTGGCCAGGCCAATTAAATATTATAGAGATACAATTAAATCACATAATGGATTTCTGTATCTTTCTTGATTGTGGAAATTATGTTGCTTTTATTTAGCAATTTCTCTTGGTGGGACAGTCCAAATAGATGGATCACTTTAATTTTGTGTTGACTTTCACTTTCCTAACCCATAACACTGCAGCAGGCTTACTTGCAGAGAGAGTAAGAGGAAGTACTAAAAAAACTCGGTTAGCAACATTATTTTTTTCTAATGTTCTCCTTACGTTTGCACAATGTGAATCCAGAACCATTCAAACCCTAAAACATTCTTCTTTTAAACCCTGTCCCAAAATATTACTAGGCAGAAGATAGCAGTGTTACAGTGTTAACATCAAAACTGGAATTTACTTTTCGAAATATAAATAAAGCTTGATTTAAACCTAAGGACAAAATGTCTTGATAAACATCAAAAATGAAGAGTTTTTATATTTCATCTTTTAAAAAGAATATAAAGGGACTATACATTTGAAAATTTTGGCATGCATCAAAAAAAAAATGAAATGTTGCCATTTGCAACGACATGGATGGAACTAGAGGGTATTATGCTAAGCGAAATAAGTCAGTCAGAGAAAGACAAGTATCATATGATCTCACTGATATGAAGAAGTTGAGAAACAAGACCGAGGGCCATAGGGGAAGGGAGGGAAAAATGAAACAAGATGAAACCGGAGAAGGAGACAAACCATAAGAGACTCTTAATCTCAGGAAACAAACTGAGGGTTGCTGGAGTGGAGGGGGTGGGAGGGATGGGGTGGCTGGGTGATGGACATTGAGGAGGGTATGTGCTATGGTGAGCACTGTGAATTCTGTAAGACTGTTGAATCACAGACCTGTACCTCTGAAACAACTAATACATTATATGTTAAAAAAAAAAAAAAAAGATAGTAGGAAGGAAAAAATGAAGGGGGGACATCGGAGGGGGAGACGAACCATGAGAGACTGTGGACTCTGAAAAACAAACTGAGGGTTCTAGAGGGGAGAGGGGTCGGGGGGATGAGTTAGCCTGGTGATGGGTATTGAAGAGGGCACGTTCTGCATGGAGCACTGGGTGTTATACGCAAACAATGAATCATGGAACACTACATCAAAAACCAATGATGTAATGTATGGTGACTAACATAACATAATAAAATAAAATTTAAAAAAAGGAAAAGAAAATTTTGGCATGACATGGGAGTCTTTTTGGACACACAGAACACATATTTTTACATATTTTACATCCCTGAGACTCTTTAATTGCAAAATTCTATGGCATGTAACATGAGGGCATTTGTATGTACAAAGCTGAGACTATAATTGTGTTTTTATGTATAAATTTGAATGAACATTAAAAATACGAAATATTTTTTCTTTTTTCCTCACTATTTCTGTAGAAAAGTTTATCTTGCAGAGATTTTTCTATAACAATCCTCATAGTATCCCCAAAAGGACCTCCAATCTTAATCCTCTAATGAAATAAACATTTCATCTTTGAATGCAGTGTTTGTCACAAGTGACAAAGGGTTTTCTGTTAGAAATTCAAAATCTAAGATTTTTATTTTGTAAAGAAAGTTCATTTCAGTTTGGTTCTTTTCATTTCTTTAGAGCCTCCAAAATTCTTGCCCATATCATCAACACCCCAGCCAGAGAGACGGCAGCCACCCCAGAGACGACATTCCATTGAAAAGGAAACACCCACTAATGTAAGACAGTTTCTGCCACCATCCAAGCAGAGCTCCCGATCTCTTGTAAGTAACTGGAAGACTTCGTAGTAACTTAAGGATCAGTTAGAGGCCTGTTATCATTAGCTTTCTTGAGACGATGATTAGGAGAAAAAAAACTTCCAAACGTTAAAATGAACTTTAAACAGCTTTATTTCCTTTTAATATCTAAAGAAAACCCACTCTAACAGTAACCTAAATGAAATTTGATTTGACCATTCTTTGTTCATTTTAAAGTACTTTTTTTTTTCAGAAGACTTATCAGTGGTTGAAAATATGTATTATTATTAAAGAAATGCTTTCTTCTTTTTAAAAGGAATTAGTCTGCTTAAAAATTGTTGAAACTCATCAAAAAGTTAGCAGAGTCTGACTACGGTACACTATTTTATTGAGGCAGAGGTATGAGGGGAGAATTTTGATCCATTAGAAACCATTGTACATTGTTTTCAAATATGTTTTATGATCTTGGAGCCAAAGCTGCTGTTTGCACTGGATGACAGTTTTGCTGTTTTCCCAAGACTTCAGGTTCGTCTAGTGGCTTTGATTCCCAGGACAGTAGGTCCCTGCCAGGAAGAATAACAGACCCTCTAACCAAAGGAGGTCTGCAAAGATTCTTCTGTAGTCCCACTAGACTTCACAAATATTTTCAGGCAAGACGAAGACTTCAATCAGTAATTCTACCAGCAACCTAATATCTAATGTTTTCTCAGGTGTTCATGAATAAAAAGCACTGGAATATGCTTACTCCATATTTTCAGCCATATTTTTAGGCTATCTTGAATCATCAAGGGTTCAAATGAAGCAATAAGAGGTGTCCCTCCCTCAAAGCAGAGGAAGATAGTGTAGTTATTGTGAAGATACCAAGTTTGAACAGAGCTTTATAGTGTTGAAATTTAATCAGTCATCTGTTCCCAAACAGTTCAGTTAAAGAACTAGTGATTGTATGTATGTCAATTCCTGATAGAATTCCTCTAACTCCTAGATAATCACTGAAACATTGATTAAATATAGCCTCACCAGTGGTTTACCAGTAGAAAAACAGAACTCTAACCAGACAGGTTCAAACTTCAGAATCCAAAGACTTTTGTTAATGTGAACAACTTTTTGCTTTAGCAAAATATAGTTATTGTCACAGCTTAAAAGTCTGTAAGAGATCACAAGTCCGATAATCAGGAGATTCTTCTCTTCACACAACTTTTCTCTTCGAAGCCAATTTATCATTCAGCTGTGCACCGGGCCTTGTGATCACAGGACACCATTGTTAATGTTAAATTTTAAAATTATCAGTGTAGAGGAACTCTCAGATCAATTAAAAGAAATTTTAGCTCCTGAGAGAAGTTTTGAATAGAAGAGAAAAAATACCACAGAAGTAATAGAAGAAAGACCATCAGCCGACATCGAGGGCCCAGAAATGTATTCCTGACAAAGGGGAACTCCGTGTGTGCTAGGTCAGGCTGTGAGTTATTTTTTGTGGAGAAGAAGAGCGAGATAAAACCAATCTGCAGGCCATCAAAAGGAATGAGATCTTGCCATTTGCAATGACGTGGATGGAACTGGAGGGTATCATGCTGAGCGAAATAAGTCAAACAGAGAAAGACATGTATCATATGACCTCACTGATATGAGGAATTCTTAATCTCAGGAAACAAACTGAGGGTTGCTGGAGTGGTGGGGGGGAGGGATGGGGTGGCTGGGTGATAGACATTGGGCAGAGTATGTGCTATGGTGAGCACTGTGAATTGTGCAAGACTTGAATCTCAGATCTGTACCTCTGAAACAAATAATGCCATATATGTTAAGAAAAAAAAAAAGAAGAAGATAGCAGGAGGGGAAGAATGAAGGGGGGGAAATCAGAGGGGGAGACGAACCATGAGAAACAATGGACTCTGGAAAACAAACTGAGGGTTCTGGAGGGGAGGGGGGTGGGGGGATGCGTTAGCCTGGTGATGGGTATTAAAGAGGGCACGTTCTGCATGGAGCACTGGGTGTTATACGCAAACAATGAATCATGGAACACTACATCTAAAACTAATGATGTAATGTATGATGATTAACATAACAATAAAAATTAAAGTTAAAAAAAAAACCAGTCTGCAGTCACAGAGAAGAGTCTCAGTGAAAGGCAGTGGGAAAGCACTTCTGTTCAGCACTGGATGGCGTCCAGGTTCCACACGGAACCACAGCTCCCTCGAAGGGCCCAGCGGCGCCAGCTGACACAAAGTAACATCCAGGTCAGAGTAGTGACCCTTCTTGCTAATAGCTTGGTTTGGGAAATCCATAAGGTCACACTCATCTTGCAGTAGTGCCCTCTAGCTTGGTAAGTATCATTTTTAAAAGTACGACAATTTAAAACTTTAACTATGTTTAAGAAAACAAGGAATCATTGTGTATTTAGAATCCCTCCACTGAAAATGGCAGAAAGGTCTTCTTAGGTACTCGTTTTTATTTTTACTGTATCTCCCTCCCTTTCCTTAGGGTGTTTAAAATGTAATTTTTTTCATTATTTGGTCAAATGATTGAGGATGATTGCCCATCTAAGTGAAAGGCGACTTGTCTTCCAGCACCTTCCCCAGGGGCCAGCGGGGGTGGGGGGGGGGAGGGCGGGGGCAAGTGCTGCTTGGTGCACGCCGCCACACCCTGCTTTCACAGGCCGGGGGGCGGCCGTTCCCAGGACAGCCAAGTTAGGAGCATCTGCTGCGTGAACTCGAGAGTCTCTGGGAATGATTTCCTGGTGTGATTACTGATTTACGCCTATGGGAGCAGACGTGGTGTGGACACACACATGTGGAATCTACTGTTAACGTCCTCAGTGGTGGTTTTTTTTGGTTTTCTTTCATGCTCTGTAACCACTATTTGTAGGTCACTCATGTTCAGCATTATTTTCTCCTTTTCTTTGCCCCCTGCCATTTTCTTTTTCCCTTATCTATTGTTCAGGTTCCTAGGATAACCAGTGTTTGGCCAAGGACGCCTTTCCGACCACTTTTTTCTACCATACAAACAGCTTCTCTGCTCAGCTCTCATCCTTTTGAAGCAGCCATGTTTGGGGTAGCAGGGGCTATGTATTATCTATGTGAGAGAGCTTTTACCAGCAGGTGGAAATCCTCAAAGGTTGGCCTCTTTCTGCTGGTTCTGGGAATTATTTCACTCTCTCTATCTCTTTGACAGTGATACCGCCACTACTGCAGTCTGGACAATTAACAGCTTAATGGGCACTTTGCTTCTGGTCGTTGATTCCAGTCTTTTGTAGGATGCATAGAGGACACCATGAGCTCAGCTGAAAGGAGAATGACCTTGAAAGGACAACAAACTCAAAATGCAGCATCAGATTAGAGGGACCTGTGAGTGACCCAGTTATACAGCGGGAGGAATGCCGTCTCCTCTCCATGTGCAGGCGGCACTCCCCGAGAGCCTGAGGGGCGCTCTCCTCCCCGGCCTTCCCACCATCGCAACAGCGTTTGCGCCCTCCCCCAGCTGACAGAGCAGCCTGCTGCCAGGCCACATAGCCACGGGGACCCCCCCCACCCATGGAACCATGTCATTCCCCGTTTCCCCGCACACCCCACTGTGAGCTCCAAGGGGCTGTGCAACCCTAGGCTCAGAATCTCTCTGTTCCCCAGCATCTTTCGTAAAGCTGTGTTGTATGGGTCAGTGTTAACGTGGTTTTTATGACAGCCCACTTCTCTGTAGAGATTTTAAGTTTTCCTTTTATTGATGTGGTTATTTTAAATATTTTAAATTTTATGCCTTTCATTATGTTTTAGATTTTCATACAGAATATATTTCTTAAAGAAAGGATAATACCTGCCAAATCCCAGTGAAATCAGAAGGTCTCAAACTATGCCAAAAGCTTCCCCGGCCCCCAGAGTAGCGCATGCTGCCGACGAGACTAGCGTTTGCCACTGCTCTGCTGTCCCGCCTCATACAGGCTCCTGGCTCTCCTAGGTCCTTCATTTACTAAACCTACCCTCGGCAAATGAACCAGCAGCTGGCTTCTTTGTTATTCTTTATTACCCATCTTGGTTTGGAGAAGAGACTCTGAATGTAAATGAAATCCATCAAATCCTTTCTCTTCTTATGTCATGAAACAGAGGATAGATCTCTATTCTTTTTGCCATTTTAGATCTGGCCCTTTGGGTAGTACGTGGTCAGGTGCAGGGATGGCATTTTAACTCCTGTCACTGTTACTGCTATTACCGAAGATCTGCTGGCATTTTCATTTTTATTATCAATCCTCCCCAAACAGAGATCTCTGTATACTAAGGCTATACTATTACTGTAGGCAAAGAGTTCACTTTGAGTTTCAAAGTTGAACTCAAAAAAAGAGAAGAGTAATTAAACTTAACAGGTGCTATTTTAATTTAAATTTGCCTTGGGTTTATTAAAAACTCAAGAAAAAAATGGTGGTTTTGGATAATTTTCAAATATCTGCTACTTACAAAGTTTTTGCTCATTAAAAATACTATATAGAATATGCATATACCCATTCTCTCTGTGGTTCAGAAACCAGAGTCTACATTATGCTCTATAATTTCTGTGCTCCCTTACTCTGACCCCTCTGAATGGTAAATGTAACCAGAATATTGAACAAAAACTCAGGGATTTTAATGACATAATACAGAGTAAGTTCTAAAGGCTCATCTGCTCCTTTAGCATATTGGAATCTTTATTAAAACTCTTTCAGATTTAGCTTCCCTTTCCTAAGTTTAGGAGTGAGATTGAAGCACAGGGAAGCAAGGGGATTTTAGAGTCCATGTCTGGCTATGACCGAGTTCAGGGTGTGGGGAGGAGTGACCAAGCCCAGTGTAAAGCTCTCACTGTTAAAGTCCTGAGTGCTCCTCACATTTTGGAGCATTAGTATCTCAGCAAGATCTGTTGAGGCTAAGGCTTAATTTGGCTTGGGGGATGTTGAATTAGAATTTTTTCTCAATTAAAAAAAAATAAAAACTAATTCTAGTAACTATTTATTATTTTCTTTCATGTTGCATTAAAGTTTTGTTGTCCTTGGGAAAGCACCAGAATTAAAACATTAGCATTTGACCTGATGGAAATTATTTTATTCAACAGTAATCTGCTTGAAAGTTTAAAAAAGAACAAGAACACACACCAATACAGTTTCTTACTATGTCCTACAAAGTACTGGATTTGCATATGGTTCAAAGCAGTAAGTTGAAAGTATGCTTGACTAAGTCCATTGTGACTTAAGAATGAGAAGAGGGAAGTGTAGAGCCTGTCAGGTCTATTGTGTGTGCTAGGATATCCCTGCAAATAAAAAGGATTCCCATCTACCGGAAATGTTTACCAGCCCTAGTTGTAAAGTTCATTAAACTGGCACCATTTGCCTTCTTCCCACCTGCACAGCACCAAATCTCAGGTGGTGAGTATCTGGTTAGTTGCTAGATTCATACATTAGATTGTTCCCGCTCAGCAGTTTTGTCACATAGTTAGCTGTCAGAAAATGCACCACAGTCACACTCATCACTAATGAATAAAAAAGACCATAGGAAAGCTGCTTATGAAATATGTTAAAAGCTGAGAAAAGCCATCATTCAGACGTGTGCAGCCAACAAAGCTTACCTCATGCACAATTTTAGTGGCCTAACCTTCACACAGGCAGTGCATTGTTCCCTCTTGACACTAGGCTATTTTCTCAGGGTGGAGCAAAACAGAGTAGATACTGGACAAGCCAATTTAATCCTGTTATCTTTGAAAGCTTTTCCCATTGAAAGAGAAAATTATGTGATGGTGATTTTTTAAAAAAGTATTTTAGACATCTTAGAGCAAATGATACAATCTTCCTGAACAGACTACCTTCCCACCCTCCGATACTAAGCTCTTCCTCTTAAAAATTCAATTGCAGGATTTTTACCAAAACATTTTTAAGCAAATTTAACCTTCTTTCAGTCTGCCTGAACAGCAATGATTCTGTACTGATTGTTAGTAAGAAGCAGTTATTCAAACTACTTTTCTTAGTAAATGCTAATGTTTATCAAGTTTGCAACCTAGATTTGTTTTTGTTTTTCTGATTGAAAGACAGAACTGAATGTTAAAACTCCATAAACTGACTGCTTTCATAGTCATGTGCGTTCCCATTTGGCTTGTTTGATTCCAGAATGCCTGTGAGCAATGCTATTGTGTGTGTGTGGGAGTGAATTATAATGTGTTTGCACTGAGAACATTAAGTTTCAGTGTCCCTACACCACAATGGCCCCTGTGAAGCCTGGCAGGGTGAGAATGCATAAGACCATTCTGTCTTTCTCTTAGATCCACCAATCAAGTGCAGAGCCGGATGGGGAGCAGATGGGGGTGAGGCTCTTTTATTCAGTGGGATCAGTTACATCAACATCTTCCTCGGCTGTTTTTAGGGAAACCATTAGCATAAGACAGCCAACATAAATATTTATGGTGAAATTCTTAAGATTTTCTCCACGTCTTTCCAGTGCTGACTGTGTATTCTGCAGTTATTGAAAAGTAATAACAGAAGCCCAGAGAACTGGGGGCAGCCTGTGGAGGTTGTCCCGGTGGTTCCGTGTTCCAGTTCCACTTGCGCCATTAGCGTTTTCCACCATGTGCTGATGTAACTTACCACTAAATAAAGCTTCTCAGTATAAATTACTAACCACATTCTCTTGGCTATTCTGGGTACCACAGACCAGTTTTCTAAATTGTACCAATGTTGATTTGCAGTTTATCTATTAGCATATAGTATAAAACACAACAGGAAGTAAGGTCTTGGCATAATCATAAGAGCAAACTCACGTCAATTTGGTTTAGAACAAGAAAATTTTCTTCCAGGATTTCAGTGCATAGATACATAGCTCTGCTTAATGGAATAGAAACTTGAGGCAAAATATGCACCCAAATGTGAGGAACTTTCCTTTCCTGGAAATTTCAATAGGCTATGATGTTTGACATGGTCCCCAGAAGTTTTCTGCCATCCGTTGTCTTGGTGTGATTAGAAATTTTGTGGTCCCCGGAGTGAGCCAGCTCTGTTCCTGTGTTCATTGGGAAACCTCTTTTCTTCTCTGAAGCTACTAACCAGGTGTCTGATCTGAAGGGAAACTGTGCAGTGCCAGAAAAGGGGGGTGGGAGTTTCTTATTCATGTGGAATTTTGAATTTCAGGAGGAATTCTGCTATCCAGTGGAATGCCTAGCTCTCACTGTGGAGGAAGTGATGCATATTCGTCAGGTCCTGGTGAAGGCAGAGCTGGAAAAATACCAACAGTATAAAGATGTCTACACCGCCCTGAAAAAAGGAAAGGTAGAGCTATTTCAAGTTGGTTGATAAGCAGGGTTAGAAGAATGATCTGGTCTCCCGAGGGAGTGGTCTGCTGGCAGCCAGATGGTATAGGACTTGTAGGGGATTTTAGGAGGTAAGAGGCTTATTCTCTAATACACAGTTCTGTTCTGCCTTGTTTACAAAAAAAAAAAAGTATTTTTGTTTCTCCCTGAGAAATCAAAAACTGGAAGATTTAAAACAACCATAGTAAATAATGGCATACCTTCACAAAACCATGTCTGCATTTTAAAGACTTGTAAAGAAACTATATCTGAGAAAGAAACTGTCTTAGAATCTTCTTCAGATTGATTCCATGATGGTGAGCCTCTGAGAGCTATGGAATATTACTACCTTTTAAAAGTGGAATTATAAGTAAATACAGAGTCAAATTATAATTATCACAGAGCCAAACTTGAAAACAGGGTTTCTGAATTCCCTTTTTCCTTCTGTCTGCTAACCTTCCCCATTATATAAATGTAAAGTGTATTTAGACGTGTAAATTAGGAAATTAACTGCTGGCAGTGCTTTTTTCTCCCTTTAAATTTTTTTTTTTTTTTTTTAGCTCTGCTTTTGTTGCCGAACCAGGAGATTTTCCTTCTTCACCTGGTCTTATACCTGTCAGTTCTGTAAGAGGTAAGGTTTTTTGTAATTGATGACCATAGTCAAAGAAACACCGATCGCATTCGTACTTGAATCATTTTCCTGCACAGGAACAATATTAGAGATTACCCACCCATTATCAGATTGTGCAGTGCTTGGGAGTTAATAATACTGATTTCTTCAAAGGAATAGAGCAAACAGTTACTTGGAATAAAACCTGGAAAATGCTTCTCTGCATGTATTTCTTTTACATAACTAAGATCACTCTAATAATCATATGTCCAGTTGGAACAGAAAAAAAGTAGATGTGATTGTCATGTGATCCCTGGATAGACAAGTAAGAGAAGCACAGACAGATATAAGTTGATCCTTTTACAGGAAACAGTGTAAGAATTAAGGTTTACAGATTGTCTTCTTGGTGATCCACAGTCATATCAATTTGTCACATTCTGGTAGAAAAACCAGAGAGTTTTTGCAGTTTATTATAGAAATTCATAACCACGCAGCCATTGGCTTCTCTGACTTTGCAGTCCATCTATGGTATCATGCTGAGTAACCTTTCTGATTTTGTATACAGGCCGGTGTGTTCACAGTGTTGCAAAAAGGTAAGCTAAGCTTGGTGAAATTATAATTTGTGTTAATTTTCAGTAGTCTACCTCTTTAACAGTACTGCTCATTCTCGGTTTTATTTGGGATAATAGATGCGGCTGCCCTCCAAACCATACTCCACTCTTCCCATCTTTTCATTGGGACCGTCTGCCTTGCAAAGAGGGGAAAGTTGCATGAGGCCAGAAAAGCCTGCCACTGGCCACCATCGGCCACTCCGGAGCATTGCCAGGTGAGCAAGGGGCCTGGGACCTCAGAGCATCCTCTGTAAAAGAAGAATGTTCCGTTTGAGGACTGCTGACGGGGTAGGGTTTGGGCTCAGCATGGTTTGGGGTGGCTGGGTGGTTGGTTTTAATATAGTTTTGACTTGCACACAAGTCTCCAAAACTTCCTAAAGGTAACTTGACAAGGGAACATGGCTAGCTGCTTGAAGCATACTTGAATGTCATCATTTTTTTTCTACTTTAGAAATAATTACTTTTGTGTGTCCTTTAAAAGTCTTTTTTTTAATTTAATTTAATTTTATTATGTTAGTCACCATACAGTACATCATTAGTTTTTGATGTAGTGTTCCATGATTCATTGTTTGCGTATAACACCCAGTGCTCCATGCAGAATGTGCCCTCCTTAATACTCATCACCGGGCTAACCCATCCCCCTACCCCCCCTCCCCTCTAGAACCCTCAGTTTGTTTCTCGGAGTCCATAGTCTCTCATGGTTCATCTCCCCCTCCGATTCCCCCCCCCCTCCATTTTTCCCTTCCTTCTCCTAATGTCCTCCATGCTATTCCTTATGTTTTAGAATCAGCTTGTCTATTCTACAAAAATTTCTTCTGGGATTTTGATTAGCAACGTATTGAATATAAGTATCAGTCTGGGGAAGAACTGACATCTTAACAATATCTAATCTTCCAATGCCTAAACACTATTTCCCCATTTATTTAATTTTTTAAAAAAATCATTAGTTTTTGATGTGGTGATCCACGATCCATTGTTTTCGTATAACACCCAGGGCTCCATGCAGTACGTGCCCTTCTTAATACCCATCACCAGGCTAACCAATCCCTCCTCCCCACTCCCCTCTAAAACCCTGTTTGTTTCTCAGAGTCCATAGTCTCTCATGGTTCATTTCTCCCTCCAATTCCGCCCCCCTTCATTTTTCCCTTCCTTCTCCTAATGTCCTCCATGCTATTCCTTATGTTCCACAAATAAGTGAAACCATATGATAATTGACTTTCTCTGCTTGACTTATTTCGCTTAGCATAATCTCCTCCAGTCCCATCCATGTGGATGTAAAAGTTGGGTATTCATCCTTTCTGATGGCTTAGTACTATTCCATTGTACATATGGACCACATCTTCTTTATGCATTCATCTGTTGAAGGGCATCTCGGCTCTTTCCACAGTTTGGCTATTGCAGACATTGCTGCTGTGAACATTCGGGTGCATATGGCCCTTCTTTTCACTACATCTGTGTCGTTTTTAAAGCTGACCTTGTTTTCAGTGGAGTTGAAAACTTGCACGTAACAGTCTAATCTTTCTTCTTTAGTTTTGAAAGCATATCTGTTTAGTTCTAGGTTTCCAATGGTCTGCCATCACTTTGGCTTATCTTCCTATTGTAAATATGGCAGAAATAAAGCTTTATGCCAAAAGCTTTATGGCAGTTAAAAAACAGTTGCCTGAATATCAGTCCCTCTGCATTTAACGCAGAGTAAGGTTACCGTTGGTCCTTAAGGAAGGACAGGAGGTCACGCCAGCTTGGCTCACACACTCACAGGGCCGAAAAGGTCGGATTTTTACACACCAGCCTCCCCCAGTTGGGGAGGGAGCCCAGCACTGGTGCTGGGGGCTTGCAGTGCAACTCCTGCGCACCGTGGCTGTGGGCGGTGAGCCAAGGAAGCCGTGAACCCCGCTGGTGATTTGTGCCCGGCACTGCGCCATGATAACCTCTTGACTGTGGATTGTCACCTGTGAGCTCAAGGCTGTGGGGCACGTTGTTGTTCCTTTCTGTACCTACTCTAAACTTATATTCCTGTTTGGTTTCACTAAAGTAGTCCATGAATAGATGATTCCTAGTTATTTCAAAAAATTACCCAAAACATTTATTACAATGTTGATCTCGTTAACTCCAGCTCTCTGGAATCCAAATAATTAGTCACCCAAATAGAATTGTCGGGAGAAGGGAAGGTATATTTGATAAATGCAAAAATGCTGAGGAAGCTGGTCTGAAGATAACTTTCCAGGATTAAGACCAATTGACTTCAGTTTACTATAGTCTGCCCTCCTCTCTACAGTTATCTCATGTTCACCAACTCTGACGCGGGGTCCTTGGAGAAAGAACTTGAAGTCCCTTCTGAATTATCAATAGGACATTAGCAACATGTACTTTGATTTGTTTTTGTTGTTAAAGTCTACTGTAGATCATGTATGGTATTCGGGTGAATAAATATGCTTTTTTTCCCAAAAATTCTGGAAGGGACACTAAGAGTTTTCAGTATTATTATTTCATTTTTTCTTCCATATTACTATTTCTTACTAAAACATGTTTCCTTTTTAAAAAAAAATATTTTGGGGCGCCTGGGTGGCTCAGTTGGTTAAGCGACTGCCTTCGGCTCAGGTCATGATCCTGGAGTCCTGGGATCGAGTCCCACATCGGGCTCCCTGCTCAGCAGGGAGTCCGCTTCTCCCTCTGACCCTCCCCCCCTCTCGTGTTCTCTCTATCTCATTCTCTCTCGCAAATAAATAAATAAAATTAAAAAAATATATTTTGAATTTTATTTCTAATTAGAAATTCTTCCTTTGGGAGAACATGAGATGACTCGCCCATTCCATAATGTTTTGGCAACAGATTTACTTTTTCTGCATGTATTTTCTTAGTATTGCAGTAGAACTGTAAGTAACAATATTCTAAACGTTTTGTTTTGTTCCAGGTTCCCCTCCAAATCTAAGTCTGTGGACAAATCCGATGAAGAACTACAGTTTCCCAAAGAGCTGATGGAGGACTGGAGTACTATGGAGGTGTGTGTAGACTGCAAAAAGTTTATTTCGGAAATCATCAGTTCGAGCCGGCGCAGCCTGGTGTTGGCCAACAAAAGAGCCCGATTAAAAAGGAAAACACAGTCCTTCTACATGTCCTCCCCAGGCGCCTCGGAATACTGCCCTTCAGAGAGGACTATCAATGAAATCTGAGCCCGTGCCTTTCAGTTGCTTTGTATTCCGAGTCGGCACTAGCGCGGGAGAACACTGAGCTGGGCTGTCTCTCCTTGCCGTGGTCTTAGTTAATAGGCTTGAATTTGCATTAGATCAGGTTTTTCCGCATCACGTTGTTCCACAGACTGAATGCTGTGTTCATCTCGATTGATGGTACGTGACAGGTCAGCCAGTTGCTCGTCTGCACCAAGAGAGAACAATAGTTTGAAACTTGCTTGTGTGTGTGTGTGTGTGTGTGGAGTTGGAGGCCAGAGACTTTTTCCTTAGTTCAGTTCCTTACTGTTCCTCAGATCATTTCCTGACTAAGGCAAAAAGCTTCTCCCGTGAGAAATCGGCCTCACAACGGTGTCGATGTTCACACAGTTCTAAGCAGTAAGTCATATTGGCATCTCCACCCGACAGTGTTCCTACCTAATGGACACAGTGGCCGGGCCCTGCCACATACCAGGTACCCGGGGTTGCCGGGCCAGGCTGTGTATCTGCTCACGGCACAAAACCTGGAAGGATTTGCTCCTATCAAACTGATTTTAAATTATTGTTGCTCTGCGGAGGGACTTCATGCCTGTATTCTAGTACAGAACATCTGGGTAAGCTGTACACCCCAGTGGGGGACCATTTCCTCTGAGCCGCTGTGTTTGCCCTGGTGCCACGGATCAGTGTCTCCTGAGTGGGTGACAGGTTTTCATTCCCTATCTTGAATGTATTATGGTTACCTGTGGTTTTGTAACAGAGGTCTAAGAATTAAAGTTTTGTGGGAGTTTCAGGACAAAAGAAGGCTAAAAGTTTGTCAAGAAGTCGAGTGTATTTTGGTTAACTGTGAGAAGGGTTGTGACAGCGTAGGGTGCCAGCCATTGCCACACTTCGGGGAATGAGCTGGAGCTCATCCGTTTTCAACTACACTTTCCATAACTTTATAGTCTTAGCCATCACAACTAAATTAAGCCACAATTTGGTACCTAAGGTCTCAAACTGAAATTTATTTATTTTTATAAATGAATTTTAAGGGGAAAAAACATTGTCTAGTTCTTTTAAAATTACAAGAAAATTAACCTGCTGATCGACTTTTTGGATGCTTTTTGCACAAGTTTTCCTTGCAAACGACTGGAGTGAGTAGGGTGGGTTTTTGGTGGAGGTAGGTTGGAGGGTAGCAGTGTACACCTGAAATTTCTCAGCTTGTTTGTCCCATGCTAGGAGCTGTCCTTTGTTTTTTTAGTTATGCTTAGAAATAACCAACCAATCAAATTGCCATTGATGTTTGGAAAATCGGTTAATGCACATGCACAAGAGTTTCCTAAAAGCTATAGGACACATCTGTAGTCAGCACTGCAACAACACCATTTAATAAAAGGCATGGCAGTCACATTTCATTCCACATCCAAGCATAGTAACATTTCTATATTAGATTAACAGTAATACCTCAAAACTGCTCTGGTAGTAGTTTTTAATGGATTGAAATTTACAATTTAGTAAATGGCTTAAAATTACTTATACTTATTAAATAAACTTTACCAATTGACTAAAATAATGCATGTTAACAGTTCGTCTGTATTTGCATGTAAACATGAGCCACCAGAGAACCCTTCTTCATTTTGCACACGTTTAAATTATTTTAAAGACTCTCCTGTAAGAGATTTAAACATTATATGGGGTGAATCTCATTTATAAAATTTTCCAAGGGACTATTTGGACTCTATACCCCAGATGGTTTGGTGGAAGCCACACACCCTTTGAGGGCCCAAGGTTTGGGCCTCGAAATGACTCCCGGGAGAGGGAATGGTATTTGTGTAGGTACATAGACATGACCCACCATAGTAGGCTTTTTTAAATAATGACTAGTACTGCTATTACTAAAACATAAGAAACTAAGCCCCTAAAATGAGAGTTTCATTCACATTCACAAGGCAGATACCTAGCCCATCCCAATCTTTGGCTTCACTCCTTCAGGTTTATGATGCTGTCTAGGCTGATTAGGGCATTATGATCACTCTTACCAGAGCATTAGAATGTGAATCCTTCAGCAGCATTAACGAGGTTTGTCAAGTGGGTGGGAGGTCTACATGAGACAGTTCGCAGTGTGAGAGGAAGACACGTGACACGGTTAAAAGTGTAGAAATCGAATTAGCATCACTTTTTATTGCCAAAACAATTTCTTACAATTTCTCCCATATCCATGACATGTACCCAACACCTCAACTAAATTAGGTAATTCCCAGAGAGTAATTCACTAACAGCTTATGGAGCTTGGTTTTACCCTTGTTAACCTTAGTCTGAATTTAGGCCTGTCTTCCTCTTCTTAATACTAAAATGACATGCCTTCGCAGTATTCCTTTTTTCCCTGGTTTCCGGCTATTCAGCATTTACACGTGATCCAACAACACCAGATCGGCTAGCTGGTCAGAAGGAGATGTGTCTGAGAGCTCGCGTGCACACCTGAGCAGAGCCCTTGGCACATCCTCCAGCACCTGCCCCTTTTGTCCCAGACTTCACGAGCTTGCCCTGCTGGGAGAGCATTCCTTCCCCACAGCTTACCTTTCTACCAGTGTCAGAGTAGATAAGAATGCTTGTAAATACTGTAATATATTTATTAATATTTGAAAGGCATTCATTCAGTGGACAATGGGAATTAACTCTCCCAGGACAAGTAAAAATGAAATAATTGATATGTACATTGACCTAACAGTCTTACTAGATTTCGCCCGTCTTAAGCCTTTCAAATTAAACCAGAAGGTTGTTATGTAGGAGTTTTAAAAATGAATTTACCTTTGAAGAGATGATGTGATTAGCACCGTGAACTCATACCATGAATTTTTTAAGGCTTTTATTTTTCTAACTGTATTAATAAATATAGCAATTGGATTTTCGGGGTCACATAGGAGACATGAAAGTTTTCAATTATGTTGCTATTTGCTAAAGCAAAATGGCAGAAAATTTTGTTCATGCCGGACTGTTCGAAGAGCCATGGAGAAATGTGTACGCTGACTGGACTTTGACCTGGCTTCCTGTGTGTATGAAAGTCAAGGTATCGCTGGCATTCAGGGTGACTTGACGGTACTAAACGTTTTCCATTCAAGTCTTTTATTTTAAAATTTAGGGAAAAATAAAATGGCTTTCCATCATAACTTCTGTGTGGAGTTCCTATTGTAAAATGGTGTTGTCTTTTGGTAACTAGCCGTCAGAAGCCACCTAGGTTAGGAAGGCAAGAGACTTGGATCATCAGAAGTTACGATCAGGTTGAGATCAACACTCTGACAAGGACCACACTAGAAAAATTTTAAAAAGGGGCACCTGGGTGGCTCACTCAGTTAAGTGTTCGACTCTTGAGTTCAGCTCAGGTCATGATCTCAGGGTCGTAGGATCAAGCCCCACGTCAGGCTCTGTGCTCAGCGGGGAGTCTGCTGGAGAGTTCCTCCCTGTCTCTCCCTCTGCCCCTCCCCCAGCTTGTGCTCTCTCTCTTTAACTAATAAATCTTTTTTTAAAAAGGTAAAGAAAAACTTTCATTTATAACAAAAAAAAGAATAAAAAAAATTTTTAATGGGGCCACTGACATAACTCTGCTGTGTTACCAAGAAGCCATAACTTCCTCTCCTACCCTCAACAGTGTAGGAGATTAAAATTCTGTAAATGATTCATCATATAAGAAGTCACATGAGTGGAGACAAATTATGTATAGAAAAATAAAGCTTCTATGTATTTTTTCTAAACAGAATTCCTCAAGGGATATATTCCTAAAATGTCCCATAAAAAAATTTCCTATTGTAGCACATAACTGCTTGAGGAGAAAATTAGATTAAACCCACAGTGAGCTTAAGGAAGTTCTTACGTTTCTGTTAACTAAATATAGCATCATTTAAGATATTTATGTATCATAAATATTACCTGATACTGAGTTTGATACTCATTTACACAAGCTAAATTTGTCGGGCATATTTGAGGGTCTCTTTGCACTGAAGCGTCCCTGTGAGGTATATATAACAAGACATTTGTGTGTGTGTCCGGCTCATGATCCAGTGTTCACTGACTTGCTCAGTCCACGTCAGAGTCCTTGCCTCGTGCCTCCTGGACGCCCGCGGTACAGAAAACTTGGACACCACAAAGGGAAAGCTTTGGATAACCTTTCTAACTGTCTGTCTTTTTCCTTCCCAGCTTCAGTGCAGGAAGGTAGTTGTAAGTCATTGTAGTCTAGCATTTCATAAAGAGAACTGTGCTTGCTTAGTTGCACATATGATGTGTTTAGAGACTCTAGTTCTCGTCTGTGTGCAGAATGTGCAGACACACACAGGTTCATTATAATGTTCATACAGGGTATGCTCCTACTCCCATGTCAGCCAAAGGCCCATGTCAAAAAACCTCCTTTATCCACCCAAAAAGTTGAGGAGCTAAGAACCTACTTAATAATAAACTCTGCCTACATAATTAAATGTTCAGGTGCAATTACCTGGCAAACTGAATTTGTACTATTATTCTGGTGCATTCCATTAAAATGTATATGATGGATAATTTATGTATTTAGACTAGATCTTACTATGCAAACAATTCTGCAGCTCTCTTTCTGCTGACAGCAAAATCCGAGCCACTGCGGCCTTATTGAAGCAGTGGAAATAAAAGAGCTTCAGAACTGACAAGACAAGGCTCTTGAAAAGTGGGACATCAAAAGTTCCTTTACGTCCTGCAGCTTAAGAACTGAAGAATCCTCTGGATGTTTAAACTTACGCCATGTTCAGTACAACTCAGTGCTCAGATTTCTTTTGCTGCCCAGAGGGCCTGACCCTGTGGGTCCTGCACTAGGAATGCTCTCACAAGCTGCACTAACGAATCTCCTCATCTGTGGATTGAAAAAAAGGGGGAACTCCCTTGTCTTGGGTGTGGCTGGCAAGGAGGGACAACCTTGAGCAAGCTTGCTCACTTAAAGTTTGCCCTTCTATAGATTCTTTGCTTTGGTATTCCCTTGTGACTGCGGAATTGTCGTCAGTCCCATTCCCTAGGGTGACACAGCAGAGGACGTCACATCCCAACTCCTGGCAGGAGCAGCAGTGTTCGGAAGAGTGGAAATGCCAAAGACAAATGAGGATTCCTGTAGAGCTACCCTGAATATCAAGTTCCTGAGCAAGCGTGGTGTGAAAGCTGCAGGGAAGCATGTGGGAGAAGGAAGGCTCTGCACAGGCAAATCCAAACAATGTAGCTGTGTTAGAGCTTATAGAGCCCACGGTGTAAACAAGAAACAGAATCACTTCTACTCTTAAAGGGAAGAAATTCTGATCTTCGACATCCCAAAGAGAAAAGAAGCCTAAGAAGATTCCAGCTTGCCCACCAAGGCAGGGGACGTGACTTGAGATAACAAGCCCGGAGTCATCCTAGCACACTCCCAAAGTCATTTCAGAAGTCAGATTCACAGAATATAAACTTGGACTGGCACTCCAGCCCCCAAGTGACTCCTATGACAGCCTGAAATAGTCCCCCAGGTGGAGCCAATGGCAGGCACACCTCACAGCAAGAACTGGACCTTTCTCTGGCCCAACTCTAGCAAAAAGGATTTTTTAGGACCCGTGAGCCTTCGTTCTGATGTCTGAAACAAACTAGTCTGTAGTCAGCGAAGCTGATTGTTTCCGCAGTACCGGGTTTCAAGTATCTGAAATGGTTCTTACTTAACTGTGCTCCAGACAGCAGAACAGCTATCAGACACTGAGAAAGTTCCTTCACATTTCTGGATTTCAGTTTCCTCCATTTTAAAGCAAGAGTGTTGGACGAGGTGATCTCTCAGGTCACTCTGTAACCAGGAAGAAGCATCAACACGCCAGATCGAACAGCCAGTACTACATGGCTACCAACCAGTGAATTGTTGAGAGCCTGAGCCAATCGTAACAAGAAATTGAGACAAATCTTTGTGCATCCAAGCCAGCCCTTTCATTAAAGTGAAGTGTGAAATGACTGGTACTTTCCAGACGACATATGTATTGATGACAAACCTGATTATGTGTATTACACAAACACAAGAAGAAGTGTAAAACGTGCTGCATCCGTTTGAAACTTGGGGAGGCAAAGACAAAAATGCAGCTTTACTAATTGCTATAAAGAATCCGAGTCCTTGCGTGTCAGTTACACCTCATCGTAAAAAAAAAAAAATCCTGAGTAGATATCCCAAAATTAAAAAGAAAAATTTCAGAAAGATGAGTTGATATATATTAAAAACAGGGACAAAAAACCCAGCGTTTTACATCAACAACATCTGGTTACTGATGGTTCATCTCCCAACACTATGCAATGGGAAGACCTTGACAGACCTGGTAAGTCTTTGATCCCACGGTGTGATGTGTATTTCTGTCAGACGTAAAGAGAAGCAGGTAGCCGTAGAGGCAACTACTTATAACAGACTATCTTCATTGCATTTAAAGGAAGCAAACGATCAGGCAACTCTTGTTATCCAGCTTGGTCAAAGAACCAGTTACCATGGCTACAGGGAATCCCCAATATATACACCTCCCAGTGTAGTAATGGGACCCCCCCCAGCCAGAAGCTTGTCTCTTTGGCCCTCTCAGTACGGTAGACCCCATGACTGCCTGGCTCTCTTCTCCACCAAATTTGATCTCTACTAGTGACTTTCAGAGCTCAAAGTGATCCGAGAAGGCATTCAGTCCTCGCTCCAGCCAGTGGCATGAGCTCTGTTTAAACATGTCCAGGACCGGGGAGACATTTATTTCTGCAAAGTTCTATCTTCGAACAACTCTAATAGTTGGGAAGTTCAGCCATCATGTAATTTAGTCCCATTGTTTACCCCTTGGTTATGACTCATGTGGCTCTACAGAATGTGCCTACTCGCCCAAGTGACTGCCTTAAATAGCCTCTGAATTCTCCTGTCTCCCTGCAACACTTCCTACTTCTTCCTCCTCCCTTCTGCGTCTTTTTCTCCATTGCACTTAGCACCTAACACGCTACTAAACTGTTCCAGGAAGACAAGGATCTCTGTCAGATTTCTTCACTGCTGTATCTCCAGTTTCTGGGAAAATATTTGGCATGTAACAGGTGCTCAATAAATGTTTGTGGAGTGAATTAATGAATGAATGAGCAGGTTCAATATGGAAATAAGAATAAATGATGTATGGTGACTAACATAACATAATAAAAAAAATACAAAGATGGAACCATCAAGATGTCTTCAAAACATTTGTAGTTTTTTTTTTTTTTTAAGATTTTATTTATTTGACAGGGAGGGAACACAAGCAGGGGGAGTGGGAGAGGGAGAAGCAGGCTTCCCGCCAAGCAGGGAGCCCGATGTGGGGCTCGATCCCAGGACCCTGGGATCATGACCTGAGCTGAAGGCAGACGCTTAACGACTGAGCCACCCAGGCACCCCAAAAAACACTTGTAGTCTTAATCTGTGCTCTTTAACAGGTAACTGCCATGTGTAGCCCCTGTGTCTTTCCTCTAAGTCAATAAATCATTACAGTCCCAAAGTATCTAATTGGAATAGAGAAGCTTGAGTTGGTAGCTCACACCATTAACATGGTTGACTTGGAGCTCCAGAAACCCTATGTGCCAGTCTCGCTTTTTCTACCCGACTCTGATAAATGGCATGCCCCACACATTCCTCTCTGGGCCCTCTTCTTCTTCCAGAGCTGCTGGGTGGAGTCACCGTGCACAGCCCTGCCTCCCCAACCAGCTTTTTCCCATTAACAAATTGATGTGCAGATATACAGAGACCCTGGAGACCTGTAATTGAAGCTACTACATAAATGCAAAGGGTATATTTATCAGTACTGAGTTTGTGCTCATTAACTTTTACCACTTGCCTCTTTTACATTATGGGAGTTAACTCTTACTAGTAATCATAACATTGGATTAAACTTCATGTGCCAACTGGACTGAAATTTTCAAAATATTCAACTACAGGGGCGCCTGAGTGGCTCAGTTGGTTAAGCGTCTGCCTTCGGCTCAGGTCGTGATCCCAGGGTCCTGAGATCGAGCCCCACATCGGGCTCCCTGCTCCGAGGCGGGGGGGCCCTGCTCTCCCTCTGCCTGCCCGTACCCCTGCTTGTGTGTGCTCTTTAATAAATAAGTAAAAATTTTTAAAAAAATATTAAACTACAGCTGCCCCTTGAATAATATGGGTTTGAACTGTGTGGGGTCCTCTTACTGCAAATTTTTTTTTCCTTAATAAATACAGTAAAGTACTTTAAGTGTATTTTCTCTTATGATTTTCTGAGTATTTTCTTTAGCTTGCTATATTGTGAGAATACAGTATAAGATATGTATACAAAATATGTGTTAATTGACTATGTTGGTAAGGCTTCCAATCCATAGGCTATTAGTAGTAGTTAAGTTTGGGGGGAGTCAAAAGTTATATGGGGCTTTTTGACTGGGGGTGGGCATCAGTACCCCTAACTCGTGCATTGTTGAAGGGTCAACTGTATTTTCAATTTGTCATAGTAAAACAATTTGGTCATTAAAAGAGTATAAGGAAAACTATGGAGATAAACATTATGATAGTAAATATTCTGTGCTGTGTGTTACTATTAATACATAATTTTTAAAATACTTTGATTTTCAGTAGCTACTAATAAACTACCAGTGATTGAGCACATACCCTATATCAGATATATTATCTCCCTTAATACTCAGCTCTGAAGTAGGTGCTGTTACCATCCTCTCTCACAGATGCGAAACAGGAAAAACAAGCTGTCGTTTGCCCAAGGTCAGCAGCCCAGCATCCGGCCTGAGGCATCTCCAATTCCAAAGCTGGGCTCATTGCCCTGCTCTGTTTCCTATTAGCTGCTAGGGTTCTGAATCCAGTTCCTGCACCACCGAAGCACTTATGGACGCCCAGAACTGTGTGTGCGAAGCAGAGCGTCTGCTCTCGGCTCCTGAGGAACTGTAAACTGGTCAGCCAAATATGTGAACAGATTTAAAAAAACAGTCCCCGGGAGCATAAACGTCTAGGAATAGATAGTAAGCTGTGAGCTGGTATCAGTCAAGGACACGTTCATGGAAGCAGGTATTCAAGTAGGTTCAGAGGACGGGGAGGACCCAGTATTCTCCACAGTGCAACCTGTTGCCCACCTGGATCCGAGTCATCTGGGCCAATGCCTAGGCCTGGTTTTGACTTTTTCCAACAAGGAATGAGAAACCTCTGTAACTTTTTTTTTTTTTAAAGATTTTATTTATTTATTTGACAGAGAGAGAGAGATAGCGAGAGCAGGAACACAAGCAGGGGGAGTGGGAGAGGGAGAAGCAGGCTTCCCGCGGAGCAGGGAGCCCGATGTGGGGCTCAATCCCAGGACCCTGAGATCATGACCTGAGCTGAAGGCAGACGCTTAACGACTGAGCCACCCAGGCGCCCCCCTCTGTAACTTTTTATTCAGGGAAAGTTATAATGAGATTATTCTGGAATGATTTGTCAACAAGAAGTGGAACCGAATGAAAGTGGTTGTACAAATTTAATATAAAATGAAATATTATTTATCTATTGCTACATAACAAACTACCCCAAGACACTGTGGCTTGAAACAAGAAACGTTTATTATCTCACAAGCTTCCATGGGTCAGAAAATCCGGAGCAGTTTTAGCCAGGTGGTCCTGGCCTAGCATCCCATGAGGTTGCAGTCAAGATGTCAGCTGGGCCCGTAGTTAGCTCAGGGCTTCCCTGGGGCTAGAAGATCCGCTTCCAAGAAGGTTCCCTCTCACAGCTCCTAACCACATGGACCTCCCTGTAGGCTCCTCCGGTCTTTCATGACCTGGCAGCTGGCTTGCCCCAGAGTAGGTGATGCACGGGCGAGCAAGGTACAAGTCACAGTGTCTCCTATGGCCTGGCCTGGGAAGTCATGGAACATCGTAGAATATTCTGCAGCATCCCACCAGTCACACACTGCTCAGTGTGGGAGGAGACCACGTGGGACGTGGCCAGCCCTCCTGGTGGGGATAAGGTGATAAGCACCTAAAGCAGACTGCGCCAGTGAAAATGAGAAGGCACAGAATTGCCCTGAGACCTTTTAAAGCAAGGTTTCGTTTCCAAATGGCCACAGAGAGAGAAAGAGCAGGAGGAAGAAGTCTTAAATAACTCGGGTTTTGTATTTGGAAAATGGAAGTAGCACTACTTAGCACTGGGGGAGCAGAAAGCAGTTGGGTGAAAGGGAACAAATCTAGTTTTATTCATGCTCACTGAGAGATGCAGTGGAATCCCCAAGAAATGGGTTGGCTGTAAGGGCCAGAGAGTAAATAATAGGCATGGTTGCCTCATATGGTCTCTGCGGCATCCTCTTGTGTGTGTGTGTTGGGGGTGGGGGGGTTACTTACAACCCTTTAAAAATGCAAAAACCGTCCTTAGCTCATAGGCTATAGTGTGCCAAGCCCTGCCCTAAGCAAGCTGTCCTGTAATAGTGGAAGACAAGCATAGAGCATGATGAGCGGTCAAGGCCCGAAATCCAAATCAGTCCCAAGTTAGGACTCATGAATGTCCTCCCACTTGACTCTTTTACAAACACTGACAGTTAACTCTTATCAGTGATTATAAAAGTGAAAACATATGCACGACAAAAAAAAGTATGTTCCATCAATGAAGCCCAGTGTTCCCAATTCCAGCTGCGTGCAGTGGTGCCCCCCACGGGACTCTGCGGCCCAACGGGTGGGCCAGCACCAGCAGTTAACGGCACCGTGGGCCAACGTGTCACCAGGCTGCACTGAGGCGCTGCCCATCCACTCCCTGTTTCCGTCCTTTGAGGTGGTATCAGTGTCTGCATTTTCTGATGAGGAAACTGAAGCTCGGTGGTCACACACTGGGCCAGATGTACCCCTGCATAACTATAATCCGACAGCTGGCACATGAAGGGTACCCTCCCCAGCTGCCAAGTCACCCAAATAAATAACCCCGCCGCTTCTTTGGATCTTGAACTGTAACAGAACCTATGAGCACCCGTTCTGAATATATCGGGCTTCACTAAGGCTCAGCCATAAGGAGAGATCTGCTAGGGATGACTTCAGGGGAAAAAGATGAAGTTCACAACAGAGACACCCGGCAATTAACTCCTATATCAAAGCATGCCTAACCCTTCCTTAATGTGAGGACAGAAATGCTGGAGGCAAAGAGTCATCTACTCTTTAGAAGCCAAAAAACCACAGGCTCAAATCAGATACAGTTTTAATAGTTGGTTCTAACACCAAATGGGTGGAACAGTCTTCAAAGAATACGTAGTACAACCACTTTTCCTACAAAAAGGGAAACAAGCTTTGTTTCCAGAGAGCACTTGGCTCTGCTTCTAGAAGAAACTTCTGGAAGCAGCTACTTAACCAAAAGGCGACTACCAACACAAAAACCATAGGATGGCCTGTTGTGCTCACACCGCTCTAGAAAGCCCAACTTCCCAGAGGAAGCAGCACCCAGTAACTTCTGGTGTAGCTGAAGAGTGGTCACAGTAACTAATGTATTCAACTTTTATTCCTACCAAACTCAAGGGCCACAATAACAAGGATGTAACACTGGAAACGAAAGAAAGGCAGCAGGATTCTGGATTTATTTCTATACTTTGGGCAATAAAATAAAGCAAGTAATATGACATTATCAAAATAACTAGTTTCTCCCGATAGTCCTTTCTCTTCTAAAAACTAAACTGGTTGGTTTAGTTAAAACATAAATTAGGAAAAAGGTATCCTATTTCATGTTCAGAAACTAAAATGAAATAGGGATGCTTTATGTTATTTGCTGTATGCATATAATTAAAAACCCATATCCTAAGTTAAATCTAAGGTCTGTGGTCAGTGGAAGATAAAATCTGGTCAGGAAAGTCAGCGTGCATGCAGAACACTGTTCCATTTGTGAAATGTCACCAAAGGTCAGCAGGGGCCGGTCAGCGCTGAGCACAGGACAGAGGCCCCCAGCCGGCACGGTGGGGGGCAGGCCTCCCGGGATCTCCTGGGGTTGTGATCACAGCAAACTCGGGATTAAAACCCACGAGAAACTTCTATGTGAACGCTGGGAGAAAGCCATTCCCTTTTACACTCTGATATTTTTGGCTTCTGGGGAAGGGATATTAGAGATTTAACTTCTTGTTTATTAAACAAAACTTTCCATTAAAAAAAAAAGTAAAGATAAAGGTGAAGGTAACTATAGGCCAAGATGTGGCAAATTCACTTCCTCTCCCAGAGTCCCTTTCCTAAATGTCTCTAGGCATGCACTAATCACAAATGCTCCCTCCGACAGACCAAGTGTGGGCGAGCGCGTGCAGTCCCCTGCGGGGGGGCGGGGGGAGGGAGGGGTGATCAGCTGCCACCTTCGCTGGGCCTGCGTCTCCAGGTCCCGGGCGCCGCGCGGGGTGGGGGGGGGGGGGGGCTTCACACTCTGGTGCAGGCGGGGGCTGCCAGGCCCTCCAACTCCGTGTTAAGTCGGCCGATCACCCACTCCAAGGCCTCGCGACCCTGCCGAGAGAACAGCACTGAGAAACCCCCCGGGGGTGCGCACACCTGCCCGGTGACATGCAGACCGCCGCAGTTCGGGGTCCCAGCCCGCTTCTGTTCTAAAGCTTCTGCCAGAGGGCACCTCCTTCAAGTGTTGGGGGTGCCTACCGAACATCAGCTCAACAGCAGTGTCCACAGATTATTTGTTGTGAAGCAATACTATACGATTAAAGTTGACCTTTTGCATATTTTCCAAATTCAAATGTGAGGTTTAATTTCACATGGCTCGGCCACCCAGCTTCCATGATACGGTATCATAAGCACTTGTGCTTGGGCTGGGGGTGAATTCCAAACAGAGCTGCACAAATACTGAATCCATTCCCAGACCAAAATGAAAGTTACACAGCCCAACTCTTTCATACTGAAGAAATTTTGAAAATAACTGCTACCACTTTCTTAATGACTACCTTAACGGTTTTTTTTTTTATTTATAACGGAAAGCAAAGGGGAATTAAAAACCCAACACGTGCCTATGCTTATTATTTTTTTTTTTGCCTATGCTTATTTTTACCACACTTTCAAGCCACCAAAAATTGGAAGTGGCTGAGTAACTGACATGTACATACCCTTGCCCTAAACATGCAGTCTTCCTCGGAAACTACACTGGGGTCCCCTGCACACTCTAGCCATGTGGAGGAGTCAAGACAATCTACCTTTCCTGATACTCTTATCCCTGCTTCCCAGTGTGGTTTCCCAAATCACAAATTTCCATGTTCCCCTCTAGAACAGAACCCCATCCGTGACAGTTTTAAACCATTACCTCTGCGAGGCTATATAGTTACCCTCCGTGGAACAGAGTTACCTAATAGTGCAACAAGAGGCTGTCACGAGAGAAAGGGGTCGGTGTCTCGGTTGATACTGGCTCATGGGGGCAGAGTAGGGTTTGCAGCGAAGTGACAGATGTTCTGCCCTGCACCCACTGCCTTTGCAAATCCGGGGTTTATCTGCAAGGAGCCCTCAAATCCTTCAGGAATTAAGACTTCAGTGCTACACAGCTAAATCTCAAGGGGAAACTTTTTAAGACAATGTTGCTTAAAAATAGAAAAAAGACAGGCACAAAACAGTATATACAGTATGGTTCCGTCTGTGTTTAATAAAAGAAAGGAAAGAAAAAAAAAAAACCATAACTTGCATTTGCATAAAACACCTCTGGAAGCCTTCGTAAAATCAGGAGTTAACTGGCAGAGGCCAGGTTCTCCTCCTCTAAAGGGGAGGTTTTACTCTTCGAGTCTTGTGTTGTTGGTTGGTTGGTTGGTTTTTTACCATAAAAATAGACTGCTTTTATGTATTTTTTGAAAGAATATTGTTTATAAAAGCCAACAGAACTTTGATTTCAGGATGGTGGGAAAAAACCTTTGGCCCTTTGTCCACAAAACTATCAGGAATACAACAGAAACACAACTGAGAACCCACGGAGTCAGCATCCTCGCTGGCCACCACAAGAAGGTCGAAAGCCGAGGAAGCCGAGGTGCGGGCTGTGAGGCAGTGAAGGGGGTCTGACACGAGCCATTCAGAGCCTCGGGGTGTCCAGAGAGAGGGGACACACGGGACCGCAGGGGAGCCTGGCTCTTAGACCCTTACTGCTCCCCTCCCCCCACCCTCCCCACCCCCCTCAGAGTTTGAGGAGTCTTGTTGGGAGAAATGGAACCACTCCAGAGAAAAGGTCATTGGCTGTCAAGGAAAAAGCCAAGGACAGCCTCCAGTGTCACCCTGCAGTGACCCCTAGCCGTCATCGGCCGGGAGCCTCACTCCCCATCCGCACCTCCGCTCGTGTCAGGTATGTCAGGATGAAAGACAGCTGGGGCAGTCTCCCGTGTGAAGGGGCAGAGAGGAGACACCGAGCTGCGGCAGAAGGCTGCACTTTCTACCTACTTCCGCAGAGAGAGCAGAGAGGATGTGGGAAGCAAGAACAGGCGCCATAAGGAACAGAAGGTTAAGAAATTAAAAATACAATTTGCCCAAATAAAAATGAGTGAAGTCCAGGAAATCTCCCAAAAGGTAGAACACAGATGAGAGAAAATATAAGAAAATTACAAGATCAATCTAGGAAGCTAACATCTGACTAAGTGGACTTCCAGAAAAGAAGAAGAGCGAATAGTGGGGAAATCATCAGAGAAATCATTACCAGAACCAAAGGGACCACCCAGTTCCCGACACAATGAGTTGTGGGGTTTTGGGTTTTTATGTATGCATGATACATGTATGTATGTATTTGTTTACAGCTATATACTTATATTTTCCTCTTTTTTAATGAAATGAAATTCACATAAGTTAACCATTTTTCAAGTATACAACTCAACGGTATTTAGTATATTCACAATGTTGTGCAACCATCACCTCCATCTAGTTCCAAAACATTTTCATCACCCCAAAAGGAAATCTCAAATGCTTAAAGCAGATTCTCCCCCATTCATCCCTCCCCTCTCCTCTTGGCAACAACCAGTCTGCTTTCCAACTATATGGATTGTCCATTATAGATATTTTTTATACATGGAATCATACAGTATGTGGCCTTTCTTGTGTCTGGCTTCTTTTATTTTGCATAATGTTTTAGAGATTCATCCATGTTGTAGTGTGTATCTGTGCTCCATTCCTTTTTATAGCTGAATAATATTCCAGTGTATATTTGGACCACCTTTTGTTGATCATTTATCAGCTGAAGGACATTTGAGTTTCTACCTTTGGCATTTGTGAGTAGTGCTACTGTGAACATTCGTGTACAAGTATTTGTGTACTTGTTTTCAATACTTTTGGGTATATAAGTAGGCGTAGAGTTGCTGTATCATTTTACATTTGCACCAATATGAACAAAGGTTCCAATTTCTCCACATCTTTGCCAATGCTTATTTTCCATTTAGTTGATTATAGCCATCCGAGTGCTTGTGAGCAGTTTCTGTAGGTTCGATTTGCATTTCCCTAGTGAATAATGCTGTTGAGCATTTTTTCTTGTGCTTATTGGCCATTTGTATATCTTCTTTGGAGAAATGTCTATTCAGATTCTTTGCCCACTTTTTTTTTTAAGATTTTTAAAAATTTATTTATTTGACAGAGAGATAGAGAGCACAAGTAGGCAGAGTGGCAGGCAGAGGGAAAGGAAGAAGCAGGCTTCCAGCCGAGCAGGGAGCCCGATGTGGGGCTCGATCCCAGGACCCTGAGATCATGACCTGAGCCGAAGGCAGCCACCTAACCGACTGAGCCACCCAGGTGCCCCTGCCCACTTTTTAAAATTTTTATTTATTTATTTTAGAGAGAGAGAGCACGAGTGGGAGGGTCAGAGAGAATCTCAAACAGACTCCACACTAAGTGGGGAGCCTGATGCAGGGCTTGATCCCATGACCCAAAGAACACAACCCCAGCAGAAATCAAAAGTCAGACGCTTAACCAACTGTGCCACCCAGGCGTCCCTGCCCATTTTTAAATTGAGTTGTCTTTTTGTTGTTGAGTTGTAAGAGTTTTTCATATATATTCTGGATAATAGACCCTTATCAGAATATGATTTGCAATTTTTTCTTCCATTCTGTAGCTTGTCTTTCCACTTTCTCGATAGTGTCCTTTGACGCACAAAAGTTTTTAATTTTGATGAAGTCAAATTTATCTATTTTCGCTTTTGTTGTCATATCTAAGAATCCATTGCCAAATCCAAGATCATGAATATACACCCTTATGTTTTCTTCTAAGAGTTGTATAGTTTTTGTTCTTGTGTGTAGGTCTTTGATCCATTTTGAGTTGGTTTTTGTATATGGTGTGAGGTAATGGTCCAATTCATTCTCTTATTTCATCTCTTATCCAGTTGTCCCAACACCATTTATTGAAGAGACTATTCTTTCTTTATTGAATTGTTTTGGCACCCTTGTTGAATATCAATTGACCACAGATACATGGGTTTACTTCTGGACTCTCACTTTAATTCCATTGGCCTATCTGTCTGTCTTTATGCTGGTCCCACATTGTTTTGATTATTGTAGCTTTTGTAAGAAGTTTTGAAATTGGGAGGCGTGAGTCCTCCAAATTTGTTCTTCCATTTCAATATTGTTTTGGCTATTCAGGATCCCTTGCAATTCCATATGAATTTGAGGATGGGCTTTTCCATTTCTTAAAAAAAAAAAAAACAACTATAGGAGTTTTTATAAGAAATGCCTTGATTCTTCAGAACATTTTGGGTAGTATTGCCATCTTAACAATTATTAGTCTTCCAACCCATGAACAAGGGATGTCTTTCCATTCATTTATGTCTTTTTTCATTTCTTCCTTTTTTTAAAGATTTATTTATTTATTAGAGAGAGAGAGAGCATGCACACAGGGGGAAGGCGGCAATGGGAGAGGGAGAGAGAGAATCCCAAACAGACTCTCTGCTGAGCATGGAGCCTGACACAGGGCCCAATCTCATGATCCCAAGATCATGACCTGAGTCGAAATCAAGAGTCAGACACCCAACCAACAGAGCCACCCAGGTTTTTTCATTTCTTTCTGCAGTGTTTATAATTTTCAGTGTACAGTCCTTCACTTTCTTGTTTTATTTCTATGTATTTTATTCTTTTGGATGCAACTGTAAATTGGACAGTTTTCTTAATTTTCTTATCAGGTTGATCATGGCTAGTGTAAAGAAACACAACTGATTTTTATGTGTAGATCTTCTACCCTTTAATTTTGCTAAATTCTTTTATTAGCTTTCTTGTGGATTCTTTCTTCATTGGGTTTTCTATCTATAGGATCATGTCATCTGTGGATGTAGATAGTTTTACTTCTTCCTTTCCAGTTTGGATGCCTAATACTTCTTTATCTTGTCTAATTGCTCTGGCTAGAACTTCTAGAACAATGTTCAATAGCAGTAATGACAGTGGACGTCTTTGTCTTGTTCTTGATCTTATGGGGAAAGATTTCAGTCTTTCATCATTGCATAGGATGTTGGCTGTGGGTTTTTCAAAAATGTGCTTTATCATGTAGAAGAAGTTCTTTCCTATACCTAGACTATTTCTAGAATTCTTGTATCTATTCCCAGAATAGTGTTTTCCTCATGAAAGTGTGTTAAGTTTTTTCAAATGCTTTTCCTGCATCAACTGAGATGATCGTGTGAGTTTTTCCCTCTTAGTGCTATTAATGAGGTACATATCATTGTTTGATTTTTTTTTTTAAAGATTTTATTTATTTTTCAACAGAGAGAGACACAGCGAGAGAGGGCATACAAGCAGGGGGAGTGGGAGAGGGAGAAGCAGGCTTCCCGCGGAGCAGGGAAGCCCATGCGGGGCTCGATCCCAGGACGCTGGGATTGTGACCTGAGCTGAAGGCAGACACTTAACGACTGAGCCACCCAGGCGCCCCCATTGTTTGATTTTTGTATGTTGAACCATCCTTCCATTTCTGGTATAATCTCAGTTAGTCATGGTGTATAGCATCTTAATATGCTGTTAGATTCAGCTTGCTAGTATTTTGTCGAGGACTTTTACATCAGTATTCATTAGGGATATTGGGCTGTAGATTTATTTTCTGGGGGTCTTTGCCTAACTTTGGTATCAAGGTAATATTGGTCTCACAGAATGAGTTAGGAAGTATTCTCTCCTCTTTTTGGAAGAGTTTGCTAAGGATTTTTGCTAACTCTTTAATATTTGGTAGAATTCACCAGTAAAGGCATTTGGTCCTGGTCTTCTGTTGTTGTTACTGGAGATTGTTGTGTTTTGTCCTTCGTCTCTGGTTTTATTTATTTGTGTCCTCTTTTTTTTTTTTCTTGATAAGTCTGGCTAAATGTTTATCAGGTTTTTGGTTTTTTTTTTAATCTTTCCAAAGAAGCAGCTCTGGTTTCACTGATCTGTTCTATTTCATTTTTAGGCTCTACTTCATTTATTTCTGCTGTAATCTTTATTATTTCCTTCCTTCCACTGGCTTTGGGCTTTGTTCTTTTTCTTTTTCCTTTAGGTGTAAGGTTAGGTTGTTTATTTGAGCTTTTTCTTGTTTCTTGAAGTAGGCTTGTATTGCTATACAATTCCTCTTAGAAGAGTTACCGTGTCCCTAAGATTTTGGACCACTATGCTTTCATTTTCATTTTTCTCCATGCATTTTTTAAATTCCTCTTTGATGCCTTGGTTGACCCATTCATTGTTTAGTAGCATGTTATTTATTCTTCATGTATTTGTGTTCTTTCCAGTTTTTTTTCTTGTGATTGCTTTCTAGTTTCATACCATTGTGGTTGGAAAAGATGAGTGATATTTTTGAATTTATTGAATTTTTTAATTTATTGAGTTTTTTTTGTGTGTGGCCTAACGTGATTTATTCTGGAGAATATTCCATGTGTACTTGAAAAGAATGTGTATTGTGTTTTCAGATGGAATGTTCTGCATACATCTGTTAGCTCCATCTTGTCTAATGGTTGCTGTTTCCTTGTTGATTTTCTGTCTGGGTGATCTATCCATTGATGTAAGTGGGGTATTAAAGTCCCATACCATTATTGTATTACTGTCAGTTTCTTCCTTTATATATTAAGTGCTCCTATGTTGGATGCATATTTTACAATTGTTATATCCTCTTGTTGGATTGATCTTTTTATCATTATGAAATGTCCTTCATTGTCTTTTGTTACAGTCTTTATTTTACAGTCTATTTTGTCCAATGTAAGTATTGCTACTCCAGCCTTCCTTCTGCTTCCACTTGCATGGTAAATGTTTTTCCATCACTTTGCTTTCAATTTGCATGTGTCTGTAGGTCTGAAGTGAGTCTGCTGTAGGCAGCATATAGATGGGTCTTGCTTTTTTATCCATTCAGTCACCTTATGTTTTGATTGGAGCATGAGACCATTTACACTTAAAGTAATTATTGATAGGTTTTATTTGTTGCCATTTTGTTATTTGTTTTACAGTTGTTTTCTTCGTTCTCTGTTCCTTTCTTCTCTTGCTCTCTTCCCTTGTGGTTTGATGACTTTCTTCAGTGTTATGCTTGGATTTCTTTTTATTTTTTGTGCATCTATTACATATTTTTGATTTGTGGTTACCATTAGGCTCATCTATAACATGCACACAGCAATGTATATTACTAAGTTAATGGTCACTTAAGGTCTAAAAGCACTAAATTTTTACTCCCCCAACCCCACGTTCTATGTATATGATGTCATATTTTATACCTTTTGTGAACTCCTTGACTGATTTTTGTAGATATTATTGATTTTACTGCTTTTGTGCTTTAAACTCCCTACTGGTTTTATAAGTGATTAACCTACCACTTTTATTATATGTTTGCATTTATCTGTGAAATTTTTTCCTTTCATAATTTTCCTATTCCTGATTATGACTTTTTTCCCCAAAGAATTCCCTTTAACATTTCTTACAAGGCTGGTTTAGTAGTGAACGCTTTTAACTTTTGTTTGGGAAACTCTTTATTGCTCCTTGTATTCTACCCTTGCTGGGTATTCTTGGTTGTAGGGTTTTTCTTTTCAATACTTTGAATATATCATGCCACTCTCTTCTGGCCTGCAAAATTTCCGCTGAAAAATCAGCTAGTAGCCTTATAGGGTTTCCTTTGTATGTAACTTTTTTTTTCTCTCTTGCTGCTTTTAAAATTCTTTATCACTACCTTTTGCCATTTTAATTATTAAGTGTCTTGGTGTGGACCTCCTTAGGTTGATTTTGTTGGGTACTCTCTTCACCTCGGGAGGAAGGGATTTTCTGTCCCTTCTGTCTGTTTCCTTCCCCAGATGAGGGAAATCTTCAGATATTATTTCTTCAAATAAATTTTCTGCCCCCTTCTCTCTCTCTTCCCCTTCTGGGATCCCTATAATGTGAATATTATCACACTTGATGTCATTGAGTGCCCTTAACCTATTCTCATTTTTTCTTTTTCATTTTTCCTTTTTTTTTTGTTATTCAGCTTGGTTGCTTTCCATTACCCTGTCTTCCAACTCACTGATTTGTTCTTCTGCCTCCTCTAATCTGCTATTGATTCTCTCTAGTGTATTTGTTATCTCTGTTATTGAGTTCATCTTTAGCTGGTTCTTTTTTTTTTTTAATCTCTTTGTTGAGGGTCTCATTGAGATTCTCCACCCTCTCCTCAAGTCCTGTAGTATCTTTATGACTACTACTTTGAATTCTTTATCAGGCATATTGCTTATTTCCATTTCATTTAGTTCTTGTGCTGTGACTTTTGTCCTGTTCTTGATTTGGGACATATTCCTCTGTCTCCTCATTTTGTCTGTGTTTGTTTCTATGGGTAGGAAAGTCTGCTACATCTCTTGATCTTGAAAGTAGTGGCCTTATGAAGAAGAGGACCTGTGGTGTCCTGCCACACAATGCTTCCTGTTCACCAGACCAGGCACTTCAGAGATGTCTCCCATGTGGGCTATGTGTGTCCTACTGTTGTGCCTGAGATGCATTTGCCTTCAGTTCAGTCAACTGCAATGGCTCTCTTTGCCTGCTATGGGTCTGGAGCCACTGTTGGGCACTGTCAGCAGTCAGGCCAGATGCCTGTCCTCAGCCCATCTGCTGGAGTATCACACCAAACTGCAGGGTGCTCTTCCTATGCTGCCCTCTGAGAGGCTTTGGTTGCAAGGTTTTTAATTATTGATTCAATGTCTTTAACTGTCATAGACCTGTTGAGATTCTATTCCTTCTTAAATCAGTTTTGGTAATTTGTGTGTTTCTCATAGTTTGTCACGTATTGTAGAATTGTCTTTCTCCTTTTGTTCTGCTAATGTTTGCTGCATATATTTGGGGGCTCTGTCGCTTGGTGTGTAAATGGTTATAACTTTTGTCTTCTTGATGAATTGACCATCTCATTGATGTATAATGTCCTTGTTTGTCTCTTGTAACAATTTTTGACCAAAAGTAGATGTTGTCTGCTATTAGTTGCCCACTCCAGCTCTTTTAGTTATTATTTACTTGGAATATCTTTTTCCATCCTTTCACATTCAAGCCATTTGTGTCTTTGGATCTAAAGTGAGTCTCTGATAGACAGCATATATAGGAGGATCATGTTTTTTCATCTATTCTGCCAATCTCTGTCCTTTAATTGGTTTGTTTAATCTATGTACCTTTAAAGTAATGAATGCTAAAAAAACCCACTAACTTCTTACACTGTTAGTTGTTTTCTGTGAGTTTCATAATTTTCTGTTCATGAATTCTTTCCATCCTTGTCTGTTGTGTTTGATTTTTTTTTTTTTTTCCACAATGGTACACTACCATTCTGAGTCCTCCTATTTCTTTTCTGGATGTTTTATTTTCTTACCGGTTACCCTGGTGATTATAATTAATATCTTAAATTCAGAAAAATCTAATTTGAACTGATACAAATTTAGCTTTAATAATGTATTAGGGTTCGGGCGCCTGGGTGGCTCAGATGGTTAAGCGTCTGCCTTTGGCTCAGGTCATGATCCCAGACTCCTGGGATCGAGTCCCGCATTGGGCTCCCTGCTCAGCGGGGAGCCTGCTTCTCCCTCTGCCTCTCTCTCTCTCTGTCTCTTATGAATAAATAAATAAAATCTTTAAAAAAATTAAAAAAATAATGTATTAGGGTTCTCCAGAGAAACAGAACCAATAGGATGTGCACATATAGACAAAGATTTATTTTAAGCAATTGGCTGACATAATTATGGAGGCTGGCAAGTCCAAAATCTGCAGGGTAGGTTAGATAGGACTTAGATTCACTAAGTGCTCCCCTGGTTGAAGTATTCTATTAGAATCCATGGTTCTACAAAAGTTGATTCTGTCATTTTTTGCCAGCTTATTGGTTATTTCAGTGGAGGGACCAATTCTGGGAGCACCTGCCTCTACCATTTTCCATGATGTTACTATTTATATTTTTTTAATGTTTAATTTTGAAATTACAATAGATTCAAAGGAAGCTGCAAAGATAGTACAGGAATGTCCCATGTACCCTTTACCCACTCGCCCCAATAACATCTTGCATAATTATAATACAATATCAAAACCAGGAATTTAATATGCACAGTGCAGCACAATGAATTTTAAAAGTTCACTTCAAATGAGACTTAACCGCATGAAATTTCATAACATCATGGATAAAGAGATCCAAAAAGCTTTCAGAGAGAGAAAAAAGAAGTCACATATAGAGAATCGATAATCTGAGTGGAAAACAACAGAACAATGCCTTCAAAATTCTGAGTGAAAGTTTTTTGTTTTTTTGGTTTTTTTTTAGAATTATATGTCCAGCGATGCTATGAACGAAGTATGAGAATAGAAGAGCCATTTTCAGATCTGCCAAGTCTGAGAAGCCATGATGAGATGTTCTTCCCCATCCCATGAGAGGAAAGAGAAAGAGGAAGGCAGGGAAGCAGGGAAAGAAGGGCTCCAGGAGAGGAGAAGGTCAAGGAAATGTCCAGAAATGCCCACAAAAAGGGATGACAGCCACATGGTCAGAGAGTAAGGCCTGACTTCCAGAAAGGATGGCGCTAGGGAAACTGGGAGGGTGTGTGCTGCCCAAAAAGACTGACCTGTGGAAAATGACGTCACAAGGTACTGCAGAGAGCGATTAAGAGTGTGGAAGGTGGGGCGCCTGGGTGGCTCAGTTGGTTAAACGACTGCTTTCGGCTCAGGTCATGATCCTGGAGTCCCGGGATCGAGTCCCGCATCGGGCTCCCTGCTCGGCGGGGAGTCTGTTTCTCCCTCTGACCCTCCCCCCCTCTCATGTGCTCTCTCTCATTCTCTCTCTCTCAAATAAATAAATAAAATCTTAAAAAAAAAAAAAAAGAGTGTGGAAGGACTCAGCCAGAGACCTTTAAAAAATATAATTAAATAAATGAAAAAGAATAAGACAATTATTATCCCCAAGGGGGAAAAAGTTGCATAAGAAAGAAAATGTAATTATGGCTTGGCAATAAGCAATAGCGATGTATTTGTATTGTCAGAATTATGGAAACTCTGAATATGCTTTCAACCATAAACAATATAGCTATTTTGGGGGAATAGAAGTGGGGAGGAAGAGATAAAAGAGATAAAATAATACTTTAGCAAAAAGGTAAGTAATATCTAGATAATGTCTAAAATTGGCAAATCAAGAAATAGCAGGATATGCTTATTTAGAAATCTAGCAGTAAAAGCCAAAAACTGCCAAAAGAGTTGAGCATCCCCTCAGAAGTGTAGAAACGTGCTTTGCAGGAGGAGTAAGGGGGGTTATTTTACCATAAATCTTTTAACTCAGTTTTACCAGGAGCTATAAGCATAAAATATTCTGGTAAAAATATAAATGAATATCATTTCATTTTAGATTAGAAATACTATTATCAAACAAAAAGCACTATCTAAAAAAACGGTAGAACACAGTTCTACTCATCCTTTATTGGGGAGGCCTTCTCTGAAGTGTTTAGAATTCAAAGCAGACTGAAAGATTTTACATTCTCCTTGTGAAAACAGGAAAGTTCAAATTCCCACCTGGAAGTACCTTAAAGCTAACGGGACAGCTCAAGCTCACAAACACTTTCGCCACCATCTCATCACAGTGGCTCCATGTGCATGAGCCTCCCCATGGATGGGTGTGAACGGTGACAAGTAACACAAGCCTTCAGCCCCAGAGGTCGCTGGTCCCAGAACCCAGGACAAGCCAGCCACAGCCTGAGGGCAGAGCGCTTTGCTCCCTTGACCAATTCCAACTGTGTGGTGGGAGAGCTCACGGTACCATCACCACACACGTCCCTGTGGGGGTGGACACCCCTATTCCAACGTGTGCAGACCTGCACTAACAGTGGTGAGAAGGTTGCAAGGCGGCAGCATCTGACGTGACCAACAGTGGCCAGATATGTGTGAAGAGACTGGCAGTGCAGACGGTTGGCCAAGGGGCATGGGAGGGAAACGGGGAGTCATCAGGAAAGAGCGGAGTTGTTTAGTAAGATCCCAAGAGTCAGCAGAAAATTGCTGGGAGCTGCTGCCCAGGGGAAGACAGACAAGGCACAAGAGCAATCTGACAACACTGGCCCGGGGGTGGCTGGCCTGTGGGCAGCAGTGGCGTGGCAGCTTTGCGGCCCTCGCCCTCCTACGGGTCTTCCCTTCTTTGGGTCTCACTCTGCAACAGACGGGCCTCCTGTCTTGAAAGGTCACAGCCGAAAAGCCCGGTGGAGGCTGTGACCAGGCAAGGGGCAGATTCCAGCAGATTCCACACCTCTCCCAGACGGGGCGAACCATATTCAAGGCTCGCTTATTTCTTCCTTTCCTTCTTCCTTCCTTTTTTTCTTTTGTTCTTTCTTTCTTTCTTCTTTAATTTTTTTGGGTGAGGCATCTGATTAAAGATTGAGGCAGTTTAGCCCTAGTTTATGAGGAAAGAGAATGTGACAGAGTCCACAGCTCAGAGTGACACATCACACACGCCACACTGCCCACACACACTATGCTCACCAGGCAGGCGGGCTCTCTACATGTGGTCACCTTACTGGTGCATCCGTGGAAGAAGAGAGAGCCAGAGGCAGATCGTGACCTTGGGTTCAAGGTGAAGGTCTTCTGCAAACTTAAGCTTCAGCAGGAAGTTCTTAAAGGAGGCTGAGCCACACGGCTCCCATTTGCTGACTGAGGCACCGAGTGTGTACACACATGCTGCAGACAGACAGACAGACCAACCGTGGGAAGCGGGGCCCAGAGCAGCACAGTATGGAAGGTCAACAGGGTGAGGGTTTCAAGGCAGGAGTATTAGGATTCCCTAAACAGAGGGAAGCAGGAAACTCTCTGACTTTCCTATGAAGTATGAAGATGACTGTTGACCAATTAAGTGTCAAATCCCTTTCTGACAGTCCAGCCACTGGTGGCCTAGGAAACCAAGGAATGTTTGTGAAGCTCAAGAAGATGCTAGAAATGGCTTTTGCCACTAAAAGAAAGGAGCCAGTGGCAGTCACATGGCTGGGTGCTGGCCTACAGCAAGTGAGGAGCAGGACTCGCCCCAGCCCCACAGCGCTGATGCAAGGGCACAGGGCATTCTTTATAAGAACATGTGCAAATATTCAGATCCTGCCCAAAATGAAAAAACCCTCCCATCTGATCAGTCTGGAACTACTCGTGAAAGCCTCTTTTCTGATGATACACTAATTCTAGGAAATGTTTAAGCAAGCAGGTACTGAGAACAGCTTGGGAGATGCTGAACTGCCTCTCTTGGAGACCAGATAACCAATATCCAAGTCTTCCTGGGAAATAAATCCTGCCATGAAACAAGGAGATGAATTAGGAAGAGGATGAACTAATGGCGGTTTCCATTCCAGAAGATACTAAGGAGCACAGGGCTGGAGACGCATGCAGCCGCACCTTGAAACACCCAGCACCGCACACCATGCACACGGTTAGCAAGATGCTAAATTCTCTATGGGGTTAAAGAGCACTATAGTTACCACTGTTCATCATAAGGTGCAGGTGCAGACCCCGTTAGCTCACAGCGCGCTCAGAATTTTCAATTATCCACTCAATAGCAGCCCACCCCTGGAGCAACACAGAAAGAGTTCAACATGGTGTAAGAAATTCTGCTTCCCTCGCTGCAGACAGCAGGCCTCAGCCTGCACTTCAAAGGGCACGAGGAAGGCGTGGCCCGTTTTATTTTTTATTTAAATATTTATTTATTTATTTATTTTGGTAGCATGGCCCGTTTTAAAAGAGATACAGCAGTCACCGTTCCTGAACAATCTTCACTGGAGCGGGTAGTTTCTCAAGCTCAGAAATCAGGTGGTAGATACTCTGCCTGAAATTTTCACACCGGCTTGGGCTGTGCCCACCGCGGCACCCATCAGCTGCACTGTCCCCTCCTGAGAGCTCGACCAGCGGGCGGCCTCGCAGCCTCCTCAAGGGCTCATCCCACCCAAACCCCAGGATGACCTGCTCTCCTTCTCCTGTCTCCTGGGCATGCTACCACGTGGCAACACAGGTCGGGGGAGGAAGTGATTCTCTGGCAGGCCTTCAACATGCAACCCCTCACATAAAGTGAAATAAAAGACTTTCATTTGGCCTCACTGAGTTTCCTCTGCCTTTTCTCATAAGAGGTCTCAGGGTGGCTTTGGCCTCACCAAGTAGTCCTTTCCTCCTGTAACTTATTTTTTCCAGCAAACATTTAGGGCGCCTGCCCCAGGCCAGACCCTGGACTCACAAAAGTGAGTACAGTTCTGTCTCCTCCCCAGAGGGCCTGCAGTATGGACACGAGGCAGGCAGCTCTGGGCACTGTGTTTGCCCTGCCTTCCCTGAACTGAGCTGAGTGACCGTCAACATTGCTCAAATTTGGATTTTTCTTAAAAACAGGGCAGACTGGCTCTTCTATCAGTGCTGCGGCTACGTGCAAGGCAGAAGTAGTTTTCCCGTTAAATGGTGACAAGCATGGTAGGCATCCCACTGGTCCCCCAAATGGAGAATTACTTCTGATCAAAATAAACCAGGAGAGAGGAGGGACGGGGAGGACAGCCAGGAAGACATCGGCCTGGGAGGGAAGCGAAGGTGAGAAGCGAAGGCCCTGCTCTGGCAGGTGACGTTACCTTGAACTCGTGCAATGGCTGCCACACATCCAAGCTCTTTCCATGGCTCGCTCTGCTGGAAGGAGGACAACCTGGACTCCGTGAGCAGTGTCTGCCTCACGAAGGCAGCCCTCCCGCTAGGGACCTGGGGTCCCACCTTTCTCCTGCCACCTCCACAGACCTTACTCCCCAGTCCTGCCAGAGGGGAGGCACAGAGACGGGAGTTAAGTCTGGGGGAGCCTGGCAGACGGGAGGCTCAGCCAAAGCCTGTTCAGTGGGAAACTACAATTCCTGACGACCCTGCCTGACAACGCTCATGTGCGGGGTTTGTCCTGCGCACTGAGCCTTGTGCTAGTTGGCTCTCTGACGCCGTACTTGCCTCCACTGCGTTTGTGTCCCACGTTCACCCAACGCTTCCCCCCAAGGCCCGGGACAGCTTTCCCTGCGGCCGGTTTTGACCGTGACGGTGGAAAAGGCTGTGACATCACAAGCTCGCTGGCGACGGAGGGCCACAGTCCTCGGTAGGATGATACATTTCAGCCCCTTAATCTGGCCCCTGGCGTGCACACGGGGCCCGGGACCGAGAGCCGTACCTTCTTTGCATTGGATGATATCGTGTTGGCCATCAAACTCTCCAGATAGCTGCCGAGGCTGATCCCCTTCACAGTGATGATGGCTTCTTGTGTGAGCACAGTCCTGCAGAAGAGCAGCCAGGAAAGGGGCTGAGTAGCCCTGACCAAGGGTAGGCTCCGGCCCACCCCAAGCCTGGAATTCAACGTGTCAATCCCAGGATGCAGTGACTTACATTTCAGGGTCCTCTGGATGCGGAGTGTACACCAACCTCTCGTTCACCGACACCAGGTTTGTGAGTGTGATCTTGAAACAAAAAAAGGCTTTAGCTTCTATTTCTCTTGCATTTCTTCCCAGACATCTGCCCATACCCTTCCATCCCCAAATCAGCACTCGCTGAAGCCAGAAGAGAAGAAACATTTAGGCCCTGGGGGTGCCACCACGTTAAGTCCCAGGGAAACCTAGTCCTGGCCACTCCTTCCGGCGACCGTCACCTGTCCTCTACACCCAAACCTAAGTCTGGCCTGGCCTTTGAGGCACTTTCAAACCGCCAAGCCATCAGCAGTCATACAAAAGCATAATCCTTCTGGGTTAGCATCCAGGTAAATAAGCACAAAGCTGCTGATAAGCTTTTTTTATAGAATACGATTTTATAAAAATAGACCATGTCTAGCCCATGCATTTTCCCCAACACATTTTTTAAATGTGCAGTAGGCCAATATAAATTCTTTTGAGTGAGAGAGGAGTGAAGGGGAAAAGGTGCTTGTAAAATTACTGCTAAAAATCACCTCTGCTGTTGGAAGTCAGGATAGTGGTTATCTTGAGGGTGGGGTGGGGGCGCCTACCAGAAGGGAGCACAAGGGGAGCTCCTGGGGGATGGTCACACTCTGTCTCTGATCTGTCTGCTGGTTACAAAGGTGTGCTCACTTTGTGACAATTCATTATGTGTGTTTTTCTGTACATTTATTATACTGGAATAAAAAGGTAAATAAAATACTGCTAAATAAATTCAGCCTTTCTACTAAAAATAAAAGATCACTTAGACCAAAGGTGGGCTGGACATAAAATTAAATGAAGACATTACCCACCACACCAGGAAATACCAAGCACCTTTCTCATCTTAGGCCATTGCTTACGTTGGTGGAACAAAGTTCCATTTTCTTTTCTACTGGATCCACAACAGAATGTTCTTTGATGTATGTCAAAGTCCTACTGGTTCCCAAAATCTAAAAAACAAAGCAAAACTAGCATAGTGACATGTCAAAAATTTCATTCTGTAGCATCAAACACAAATTTCATTTACTAATTAAATCCTTTATCTATTCAACGAAAGACACAACTGGGGATCCAGCCACGGACAGCCCTGCACAGCTCCTCAAGTGCCTCTGCCCCAGCAGCCGAGGCCGCCATTGGTCCAGTGAATGAATTCAGGTAGAGGTGAGTGTAGGACAGTAATAAATGGCTTGACAGAAAAGAAAACGGCGAGGGGCAGGGAGCGTGGGGAGGGCCCTCTGCCGAGTGGCAGAGCCAGGAAGGGAGAGGCACCAGGCAGAGTCCTGGGGTTAGCCGGGTGAGCTGCCGATGACGCCTCCTGGGCCCAGCCCCACGTGCTGAGCTCCTGGAGGAGTGAGAGGCCGGCATGGCAGGGGAGGGAGAAGGTGGGCTCACTGGGGTGTTGGGCCCATGTCAGCGCTGGGACTCTGTGTTGAGAAGAGAGCAGGGGCCCGGGGAGGGGCAGGAGGAAGTCGTGCTCGGCTTTACATTTTCAACGACCTCCCCGATGGCTCTGCAGAAGAGACTTGTCATTGACTGAATGTGTCCCCCACAGCTCATATGTTGACGTCCTGACCCCCAGCACCTCAGAATGTGACTTGTATTTGGAAATAGGGCCTTTGGAGAGGTAATTAGGTTTAAATGGGGTTCATTAGGGTGGACCCTATCCTAGTCTGAGCAGTGTCCTTATAAGAAGGAGAGATTAGGACACACAGAGGGAGACAGCCGGGCTGCATGAGGCGAGGGACCACCACCTACAGAGGCAGCAAGAGGGCAGCAGTCCGCCAGTCAAGGAGAGAGGCTGGACCGGACCCTCCCCTTACGGTCCTCAAGGAAATCAACCCAGCACGCGCCTTGATCTTGGCCCTCCAGCTTCCAGAGCTATGAGCAAACAAGTGTCTGTTGGGGCCCCCAGTCTGTGGTATCTGGTTAGGGCGGCCCCAGTGGACACGGGGCAAGAGGGTTCTGGGCTGGTGGGGCCAGGACCGAGGCTGGGGAAGCCGGGCCACACACCACGGAGATGGAAACTAAACGAAGTTTACAGAGAAACAAACCATCTCGCAGGCTTCTCTGAAGTCCTGAGTGGGTGCTCTAAGGAAAGGCTGTCACTTCCTGCAGATGGGCACTTGCCGGGCAGATGCAGGTGCAGCGGGGACAACCTGGGTGCAACCGGGTGGAGCCCGGGCGGGGCAATGCGGGTGTAGCCTGGGCACGCGGGGAGGTGGGCCATCGGAGGCGCGGCGGGGCAAGCAGTTGCAGGCTCACCGCTTTCACGAAGCCGGGTAGCCCCCACTCGGTGCTGAGGAGGCGGTGGCTGTGAAGCCGGCCCCGGCTGTCCACACTGCGCTCCAGCACGTCAACTCCCACGACACAGGGGTTCATTGGATTCGGGTACTTCCTCATGGCAGCTTTGATGACGGTGTCCCATGGGTGGCTGGTGGGAAACACATAACCACCTGGAATAAGCAGGCAATCCCTACATTTGTAAAGCGGGCCACAGTGGCCCAGGGCGGCCAAGATGCTGCGGCCCACAGAGTGAAATGAAAATCAATGTTAATGCTCTCATTAAACGGTTCTTCTTTTGGTTTTAATTAAAGTTATACTCAAACAAATCTATCTGAGGCATCCGGCTCCATACCCGGATCCGGGATCCTGCCATCCTTCTGGGCTGACCAGAGGCCATCAGGAGGCTTTGCCTGGCAGAACTCTCGGGACACTGGGGACACAGAGGTCTCAGGCTACTGGCAGCCCTGCTCAGTGTGTCTGCATTCCCAGCCCAGATGCTGCACTCACAGGCCACCCCAGCACTGGGGCCTTGGCTGAGCCACTTCCCTCCCTCCACTCAGCACCTTCCTGTCCACATCTTCCACCACCACCAACCCCTTGCACTCCCCCAGTCCCTAAGAAGCAGCATCCTTTCCTTTGGGGCTTCTGGGTAGAGAGACATGCCTCCCCATCCCCAGCCTGTCACCTGCCCCTCCCATGCTGTTCCATGGCAGGGGTGGAACACTGGGGAGCTGGAGTTTATTTACCTCTCTGCCTGCACTATTGCGGTGAGTGAAGGCTTGGCTGTGACTTCCAGCTGGGCTCCTGGACCTAACTGACCACCTCAACACCTGGAACTCAATGCTAAAATAGTACAGTAACGCACCTGCCTTATGTGTATCTAGAACAGGCTACTACTCCCAGCTAGTGATGCTCTACTGAGAACCAATTATAGTTGACCCGTGAGCAACACTGGTTTGAAGTGCGTGGGTCCACTTATATGTGGATTTTTTTCAATAAATACAGAATAGTACTGTAAATGTATTCTCCTTATGATTTTTTTTAAGATTTACTTATTTTAGAGAGAGAGAGTGCAAGCAGGTGGAAAGGGCAGAGGGAAAGAGAGAGAGAGAGAATCTCAAGCAGATTCCCCAATGAGCACAAAGCCCAACGTGGGGCTTGATTTCACGCCCCTGAGATCATGACCTGAGCCAAAATCAAGAGTCAGACGCTTAACCAACTGAGCTACCCAGGCGCCCCTTCTTTATGATTTTCTTAATAACATTTTATTTTCTCTAGTTTATTGCAGGAATACAGTATATATTACACATTAATATATAATAATATAATATGTGGTATTATATATAATGTATAATACATATGTATATACATATATAAAATATGTGTTAACCAACTGTTTATGTTATCAGTAAGGTCCATATTAGGCTTTAAGCAGTTAATTGCTGGGGGAATCAAAAGTTATACATTATTCTTATCTACAGAGTCTGTGCAACCCCTATTAAAATACCAATAACATCACCCCAATATTTATAGCAATAATGTTCACAATAGCCAAACTATGGGAAAAGCCTAGATGTCCATCAACAGATGAATGGATAAAAAAGATGTGGTATATATATACAATGGAATATTATGCAGCCAACAATAAAATGATATCTTGCCATTTGCAACGATGTGGATGGAACTAGAGGGTATTACGCTAAGCAAAATAAGTCAATCAGAGTAAGACAAGTATCATATGATCTCATTGATACGAGGAATTTGAGAAACAAGACAGAGGATCATAGGGGAAGGGAGGAAAAAATGAAACAAGATGAAACTGGAGAGGGAGACAAACCGTAAGAGACTTTTAATCTCAGGAAACAAACTGAGGGTTGCTGGATGGTGGGGGTGGGAGGGATGGGGTGGCTGGGTGATAGACATTGGGGAGGGTATGTGTTATGGTGAGCACTGTGAATTGTGTAAGACTGATGAATCACAGACCTGTACCTCTGAAACAAATAATACATTATATGTTAAAAAAAAAAAAAAAGATAGTAGGAAGGAAAAAATGAAGGGGGGGAAATCGGAGGGGGAGACGAACCATGAGAGACTTTTAATCTCAGGAAACAAACTGAGGGTTGCTGGAGTGGTGGGGGTGGGAGGGATGGGGTGGCTGGGTGATGGACATTGGGGAGGGTATGTACTATGGTGAGTGCTGTGAATTGTGTAAGACTGATGAATCATAGACCTATACCCCTGAAACAAATAATACATTATATGTTAATACATTTTTTTTTAAAAAACCACATGTGGTTTATCTAAACTCTCAAAAAAAATACCAATAACATTTTTCACAGAACTAGAACAAATAATACTAAAAATTGTTTAGAACCACAAAAGACCCCAAAGAGCCAAAGTAATCTTGAGAAAGAAGAACAAAGCTGGAGGTAACACAATCCCAGGTTTCAAGCTATAATACAAAGGTGTAGTAATGAAAACAGTATGGTACTGGCTCAAAAACAGACACAAAGATCAACAGAACAGAAAAGAGAGCCAGAAATAGACTGACACTTACATGGTCAATTAATCTACCACAAAGGAGGCAAGAATATAAAATGGGGAAAAGACAGTCTCTTCAGTAAATGTGCTAGGAAAACTGGACAGCTCCATGCAAAAGAATGAAACTGGACCACTTTCTTACACCATACAAAAAAATAAAACTCAAAATGGATTAAAGACCTAAATGTGAGGCATGAAACCATGAAACTCCTAGAGGAAAACAGGCATACATTGTTTGACATTGGCTGTAGCAATATTTTTCTAGATATATCTCCTAAGGCAAGAGAAACAAAAGCAAAGAGAAATTATTGGGACTACACCAAAACAAAAAGCTTTTTGCACAGTGCAGGAAACCGTCAACAGAAAAAAAAAGGCAACCTAGTGAATGGGAGAAGATATTTGCAGATGATATATCTAATAAAGGGTTAATATCTAAAATATATAAAGAATTTATTCAATCCAACACCAAAAAAGCAAATAATTCAATTAAAAATGAGCAGAGGACCTGAATAAACGTTTTTCCAAATGGGCCAACAGATACACAAAAAGATGCTCCAGATCACTAATCATCAGGGAAATGAAAATCAAAACCACAATGAGCTATCACCTTATGTCTGATTAAGAGACATAAGGGAGTTAGAATGGCTAAAATAAAAAGACAAGAAATAACAAGTGTTGGTGAGAACATGGAGAAAAAAGAACCCTTGTGCACTGTTGGTGGGAATGCAAATTGGTGTAGCCACTATGGAAAACAATATGAGGTTTCTCAAAAAATTAAAAATAAAATACCATACAATTCAGTCATTCCACTACTGGGCATTTACCCAAAGAAAACAAAAATATTAATCTGAGAAGCTATATGCACCCTTATGTTTACTGCAGCATTATCTATAATAGCCAAGATATGGAAGCAATCCAAGTGTACATTGATAGATGAATGGATAAAGAAGATGTGGTATATATGTATATACAATGGAATGTTCCTCAGCCATAAAAAAGGGTGAGACTTTGCCATTTGTGACAACATGGATGGACCTAGATGGCATTATGCTAAATGAAGTAAGTCAGACAAAGAGAGTCAAATACTGTATGACCTCACTCATACGTGGAATCTAAAAAACAAAACAAATGAATAAACAAATAAAATGCAGAAATAGATGCAGAAATGCGGAGAACAAACTGGTGGTTGTCAGAGGGGAGAGAGGTAGGGGGATGGACAAAATGCGTGAAGGGGAGTGGGACAGACCAGCTTCCAGTTATGGAGTGAGTACCTCATGGGTACGAAAGATACGGCATAGGGAATGTAGTCTAGCGTTATGTGGTGCAGATGGTGGCTACCTATGGTGAACACGGCATAACGCACAGAGATACTGAATCACTGTGATACACCTACAACTAACATAACATCGTGTCAACTACATTCAACAGAAATATTTAGGAAGTAGTAGTACTTTGTAACTAATTGTAAGAGAAAAAAAGGTAAAGTGACCATACATTCCAGTTTGTCCAGGACAATTCCCATTTTTGCCTTTTGTCTTATTGAACATATTAAGAGTGTCCTCTTTCACCTTCAAAGGTATCCCAATTTGGATGATAAACTATGTATTAATCCTGAAAATAAGGAGAGAGGAGGACTCAAGAATGATGCCCAAGTTTCTGGCTTGAACAACTGTGTGGCTAGTTGGGCCATTTACTGAAAGGGGATTTTTTTTTTTTTAAGATTTTATTTATTTATTCATGAGAGACACAGAGAGAGAGAGAGAGAGAGAAGCAGAGGGAGAAGCAGGCTCCCAAGGAGCAGGGAGCCTGATGCGGGACTCGATCCCAGGACCCTGGGATCGAGCCCTGCATTGGGCTCCCTGCTCCATGGGAAGCCTGTTTCTCCCACTCCCCCTGCTTGTGTTCCCCCTCTCGCTGTGTCTCTCTCTGTCGAATAAATAAATAAAATCTTTAGAAAAAAAAAAATATGGAGATAACATTTCCCCTGCCCATCTAATGGTATTTGCTATTCGACACAAATGAAAAATTGAATATAAAAGTGTTTGGGGGTGGGGCGCCTGGGTGGCTCAGTCGTTAAGCGTCTGCCTTCGGCTCAGGTCATGATCCCAGGGTTCTGGGATCGAGCCCCACATCGGGCTCCCCGCTCTGCGGGGAGCCTGCTTCTCCCTCTCCCGCTGCCCCCACTTTGTTCCCTCTCTCGCTGTGTCTCTCTCTGTCAAATAAATAAATAAAATCTTTAAAAAAAAAAAAAAAAAGATTGTATTTGAGAGAGAATGAGAGAGAGCATGAGCAGGGGGAGGGGCAGAGGGAGAGGGACAAGCAGACTCCCCCTGAGCAGGGAGCCCGATGCAGGGCTCGATCCCAGGACATTGAGATCATGACCTGAGCCGAAGGCAGACGTTCAACCGACTGAGCCACTCAGGCACCGCAGAAAGGGGATTTTTAAACAAGTTACACGTAATTTTCAGCTGTGCAGGGGCTCAGCACCCCTAACCCCCCACATTATTCAAGGGAAACTGTACTCTGTCCCACCTTTGAAGTGGTATATGGCGTGAAGTGGCCAACATATTTTTTTCTGATTATAAAAAGTGTCCAAAGTACTGAAAAACAAAGTATGCAAATAAAAGCATCCACAATTCCACTATCCAAAGATGATGCCAGGCTGTGTGGGAGTCCCCGAAGGTGTCCCCAGCTCTCCCTGAAGCTTCTCCTGCAGGCCGCCGACACTCTCTCTCTGGCCCTGAGCCCTTGAGGCAGGGGGTGGGCACCTTTGTCCCTGTTTGGTGTCCCGCTATCGGCGAGGTCTCGAGCCACATTCACGGCTGCCCCACTGATGGGGCAGCGCTTCTTTAGTGCTCGGTTAGGCTGAAACCCTACGGCTGTCCACAGGGAGTCAGAGGTGCCCCCTTCAGGTTTTCAGGGTGGACCGCCCCCTGAGTGCGTCTTCCCCCAATTCTTCCTTCCTTGGGATGTGTGTGCTCCCAGAAGCATCTGAGCCTCTGGCAAGGATGAGTATGTCAACAACGCCATCATTTTCGCAGATGTACTCAGACAAGTTTAAACAACATGTGTAGACACAGCCCAGAGTCAAGAGCTAGACACACGCGTGCGCATGCACGCACACACATGCACTCACACACACACACATGCACCCCTTACAAAAATTAAACTGGGATCATGCTCAAACCATACTCAGACACTGCTTTTTATATTTAACTGATGATGAACATCTTCCCATATCATGAACCTATTTTCAGAAATCTGATTATAAAGGGCTACACCACAGGTCATCTTATAGGTATTTATATGTAACTAGCTCCCTACAACGGTTATTTAGCTTTTGCTCCCAATTTTGCTCCGTAAAATAAAGACAGTAGCAAACATTTGTGTATACTCATCTTTCACATATCTAATTTTTCCTTAAGATTAATTCCTAGAAATGAAATTACTAAGTCAAATATCAAAGATTATGAACAAATTGACGGGTTTTGTTCCATATTTGACATCCTTTTAAAATATCAGTTACTGACCATTAATTTACTTTATCCTCATAAAACTCTGTCCCATGTCAAAAAATTTGCAGCAGGGCCCACTCTAGAACTGGGTCTCCCAGCCCCCTACCCTCTGTTGTTTCCATTATGTTCCATGGCCTCTAAATTGTCAGGAACTGGTCTAAAATCTCTTTTAAACAAAGAAATGCTTTTTCAAACCATGGAATCATGTCACTGAGTTGATACATCCACCAGCTTTAACATAAAGTGATGAAGACGCAGAGATGTGGTTACACCTGATCACTCTGGAGGACCCAGAGAGCTGAGCCTTCTTCTCTGGGAAAGAACTGTCAGGGACGTGGTTGATCCAAGATCTAGGGAAGGAGGGAGAATCTGGACATACATGAAAGCAGTAAGGGACCGAGTTACATGGGGGCCTTCTCAATGAAATACTCTGCGAGCATTGCAGGCTAAGGTCCTAAGAGTTGTTCCCATAAAAATCACTACTTTAAGCAGAATAGGCTTTGCCTCCTGAAATTACTTAAAACTAGCAAAGAGTTGAAATACCTGTATGAAGCACATCATACACAATAAATCTTTCTTTTCTAGAGAAACCTTGCATCTTTCTAGCTGATGATTGAAACTAAATACAAGCCACTTAAAACACTCACATAATAAATAATTCTACTGATTGTAGCAGGAGGACCAATACAAGTTAATACGGACATCAGCAGATGCAGGAAATAACATTTTTTAAAATACCAAGGGTTAAGTAGAGCACACTTCTTGGTTAAAGGAAATAGCCTGACAGTCATTCGATTGGCAAAAATGGCAAAGTCTGGCAATATCAAGTGTTGGGGAAAAGGGGGAGACTGAGCTGTGGGTGGTAAATCGGTCCAAGCCCTGAGAGATGCTGAGAAGGCCTGTGCCCTGGTGTCAGGGCTTTTGCTCAGCTATCTGGGTCAGGCAGGCCAGGAATCAGCTGAAGTTCATCCTGGGAGGCGCAGTCCTGGCTCTGTCTGTGACTCACAGTGACCACGGTGGAGTGTGACTCCGTCCCCAGGGGTGGCTGCCTCGGAGCACAGCGCCAGGCATCACCCCTGCGGCGCCTGGCCCGGCAGCCCAGGAGGTGGTGGGATTCGGTCTACCTGGCACACTGGGGAGTGGAAAGGAGTAACAAAGCATCTCTCTGTGCACAGCCAGGGTGTCAGAAAGATGAAGTGGGATGAAATTATAGGACGCCTGGGATTTGCCTAAAATAACCCAGGGGGAAGGAGCGGTGGGTAGGGACACGTGAAGCCAGCTGGGCTGTGAGAGGGTGACTGTCAACGTGGGAGATGGCAGCGGGCACGCACTATTCTCAGCTCTCCATTTTTGCATACTTTTAAAATTTCCATAATAACAAGGTTTTTAAAAAATATCTGAAGGCAGCCACAAGCAAGGCAGCGCGCTCCCGCACCCACCCAAAGCAACTCCAGGCCCAGCCCGGCGGCTCGCAGAGTGTGCTCCACGCCTGGGGGCTCCCAGCCCTCTCCAGAGCTCTGCCAGGCCAAAACTGCCTCAGTGCTACTGAGACATGATTTGCCTTTTGCTCCACATTGACCTTTACCCCAATGCTGCAAAATCAACAGAGGGTAAAGCTGCTGGCCTCTCCCCACGAATGAAGGCCCTGACCCCAAACCGCACTTGGGGTCAGGGCTCACTGCTGTTCACTCAGGAAAACAATGCCAGTGTCTCTTAAAAATATCCATTATGAAATAGTAAGATTATTAATTTTGCATTAGGCCCCTAAGTACCCCTGTACTGATGTTCTGAGCAAGACAGCAGGGCGCACAGGAAGCAGACCAACTGCACTTGGAGGTCCACCGTGGCCGGGGGAGCCCCAGGCAGCTGGTGGGCAGTGGGCCCAGCTAGCTGCTACTCTCCAGCCCAGACCACCACTTCTATGCGAAACAACAGATGGACGGACTTTGGTTATTCAGACTTAGGTATGTGGCAGACATTTTCTCAAAAATGAATACAGCGAGCCTATCACTTCAAGAACAACTGATTATTATTTGCTGCCAAAGAGAAAATTTGAGCTTTTGAATGCAGACTGGAATTTTAGAAAACTTGTATCCTCTACTGGGAGCCTGATGACTGCCCCATTCTGCATACCTGATGAACCCATATGTTCCAAGTGACTGGTGCAAGATGTCACTCATGTATAAGGCAGGCCAATTTCTCTGGTCATTATGGTTTCAGATCTTCCACTGCAATGAACTTCAGAAACCACTTGTCTTGTTGTAGTAGCAAATTACTTAAAGTAGCCACAGTCACTTTAAAAGACTATTAAAATACCAAATGGGTTTTACTCATAGAGTGAGGTTGGGTTTTATTCGTATAGTTGAACAAAAACAACAGACTGCAAAACACTGGTGCAGAAGCAGACAGGAGGATCAAGCTATCTTCTGTTACGCCAGAAATTAGCAAAAAAAAATCAAACAGTGCCACTCTTCCTGCTAATTTTTGTGCTTTTGGCAAATACAGGTTTGTTTTTATTAATGAAGTGGGTTTATCATTATTAATTATTAATTTGAATGAATGAATAAATATTTTTAAATTTATCCATTTTAATTTCTAATATAGTAAACAGTGGTAGATATAACCCAAATAAAAACTGTCTGGGGCACCCAATATTTTCTAAGAATGTAAAGAGGTCCTGAGGCTGAAGAGTTTGAGAATCACTGGCCTAAGCGGGCCCTTGATTAAAGGGGCTGGAAACGTACACATAAGTGATCACTGCAGTATGATATGGAATAAAGGGGGAAATGTTATGTCCCTTCAATAAGAGAAAGGATAAATTGTGACATATTCATACAATGGAATATCATGCTGCTATGAGACACACAAACACACACACACATCTCAAAAACACACTGTTGTGAAGAAAGGGAAATGGTCAAAAGATCTGTACCAAGTGATGCCACTGATTTCCATTTTAAGACAACAAATGACATTATGTATTGTTTATGGATAAACACACACACACACATAAACGTAGTCAAACCAACCTTCAGAAGGATGAACCCACCAAGTTCATAATCTTGTCTGCCTTCGGGGAGAAAGGGAACAGCACTGGGAGGCACTTCAACTCTTGTCTGTAATGTTCAATTTCTCTTGTTTAAAAGAAACGGTGGGGAGGTGCTTTTCCCTGCTCCTGGCTAGAAAGCAAGCCTGATGGAGGGTACATCCCCTCCAAAGCTCCTGACTTCTCTGAGATGGTTATCACCTTCTGGATATCTTTCCTGGTAGCTGCTGGAATCCAAGGAGTGTATGATCTTGATGCTGCCAGCCAATCTTGTGTTGGCTATTAGGAAAGATTCTGTTCTAGGCCTACCTGAAACCTTGGTCAATGCTGTGAGGATGAAATTTATAGACCTGTTAATGTTTAATGTCCCTTTCTATATTTTTATAATTCAGTCCTGTATTTTTCATTACTATTTAAACTCTATTGAACCCTGTCTAGGTAACACACGTTGATTCCGATGGCCTTCCCAAAGGGCTCTCCATTTCCATAGCTGTGTTCATACCCCACTCCAGGCCCTGGGGTTTCTTTTTTTTTTTTTTAAGATTTATTTATTTTAGAGAAAGAGAGAGAATGAGAGGGAGAGGGAGGGAGACTCCCAAGCAGAGTGCGCAACGAGCACAGAGCCAGATGTGGGACTCGATCTCATGATCCTGAGATCATGAGCCAAGCTGAAACCAAGAGTTGAGAGCTTAGCCAACTGCACCACTCATGCACCCTTGGCCCTGGGGTTTCTTCAGGACACATGAGGAAAACTTGATAAATGTCAAAGTTTTTGTGCCTGATTATTTCTTGCCTTTCAAGAGTAAACTTATGAACCTCCAATCAAATACTCACCTGCCAGCACAACAAATATATAAAAAGTAAACAACTATAGAAAGAAAAAGAAAGGTTTATAACCCCCAAAGGAAAAAAACAAAACAAAACAAAACAAAACAGTGATTTTAAGGGACTAAGCAAAGGGAAACTCCTTATTAAGCCTAGCTAGAAAGCCAGGCTTCCACTTTGGTACTGTCCTACAGATGGCCTGTCATCAAAGAGTATCATGTCACTTACCATCTGTCTGCCACAGGGGCCTACCTACCATCATCCTCAGCCACTTGCATTCCACATTTGCCAATTTTAAGTTCAAAAATCAACAGCAGAAGATCAGCACCTAGTCTACAGCAGCTTGGGGGCTCCCTGGAATTCTTTTGATGGCTAGCCGCCCTCATTCTGGAAGGGCACCTGGTTTCCTTGAGATTCCTCAGCCCCACACTGAGCACCTACTATGTGCCAGGCACTGGCAGAGTATCAGGGACACAAAATGAATGAGGTAAGGAACGAAAGACTCATCAGGCTACCATACCAATGAACCTCAAAAAAATGTGCCAAGTAAAAGAAGCCAGACACAAATGACCACATATTGTATGAGGACATTTATGTCAAATGTCTGGAAAAGGCAAATCTACAGAAACAGATTAGTGGTTGCCTGGGGCTTGGAATGAGAGTGGCGGGTGCCTGTGAATGGGAATGAGGGTGTTTCTGTAGCATGATGGAAATGTTCTAAAACCAGACCTTGGTGATGGTTGTACAACCCTGTAAATTGACCAAGAATCATTGAATCGTACACATTAAGTAGGTGAATTTTATCAATAGTGACTTTCCCTAAGCTGACCATTCACTTCTGCTTGTCAACCAACATTCCATGAACCTCTAGGGCAGTCCTTCTCAGGTGTTCAGTGAGAACACTGAGCCCCACTGCCTGGGCACACAGTTTGCAATGACTTAACTTCTCCCCTCTGCATTCTGATGGTGCCAGTTACGTCCCAAATTGAGAAAAGAATCTCTGGAGTCATTCTCACTGGGGTTTTCACTGGATCTCTCAAGGAACCCCAGTTGAGAAAGGCTGCAGACTATACAAAGATCCACACTAAACTGTTTCCCCTAAAGTCTAAAGATTTCATTAAAAATAATTTCGGAGGTTTTAAATCACTTGATAAATTTTTATTATAATAATTTTACATAAAAAGGCCAAAGGATGACAATTCCATTTCAGGCAGTATTTTTTTTTCCCCCAAAACGAAATGCTTCTCTAAGTGGGGTCAAGGAATCTTTAAAATCTTTGTTCCTTTAAAAAATCTTAAAGGATAATTTCATAGAGTCACATATCAAGCGACTTAGAAGATACCATTTAGGTCACGAGGATACTCCTAAACAGTTCCCAGTTTTCCACTCTGGCTTGGAGGCTTTCCATGCCCACAAGTGCATTCAGGGTGAAAGACCCCCACAAGCCTTCTCCACATTTGGCTTCCTCCCGAGCTCACAGCTTAGTCTGTGTTCAACTGCACCGCACAATCTCAGGGAAGGACCGGGCCCGCTCTCCAGGCCTCCGTTCTCCCTAGGATGCCGGGCGCCCTGCCCCAAAGAGCGCATTGTGCAGGCGAGATCGGGCCTGCTCCCGGGTGGGCTGAAGTGTGGGCACGGCCACTTTGCCGAGTCCCCTCCCCGCCGCGTCCACCCGGGCCTCCATGCACACCAGGGCGCCCCGCCGCCGAGGGCACTCGCCGGCCCGCGCCGTCTGGCCCCATTGGACTGGCTGAGATCCGTCCCCGCAGCTCGGCCCTCCGTCAAACCCCCAGGGAAAGGCCGCCCCCCGCCCCCCGCCCCCTAGCTTCGACAATCCCACCACCCGCCTCCGTCCGTTAGGCGGCCCTTCCATCAAACAGACGGCGCCACTCCGCCGGCTCTCTCCCTAACGACGCCCTAGAAGGGACAGAGCCCGCCCCCTTTTTAGGATGCCAGGGCCGCGGTCTGGGAGCGGCCAGCGCGGGGCTGGGCGGGCTCGGCGAGGGCCTGCTCTGGGGTCCAGCCTTTCCTCGGCCGCCCCCCGCGGCTCGGGGGCAGGAGCAGGCGCCGGTCTGGACCCCACCGTGGCCCGCAGCCCGACCTCACCCGAACACGTGCTCCGAGCTCCAGATCTTCATCGCCGCCGCCCGCCAGCCGCAGGGCGCGGGCTCCCCGCTCGGACCCCGCGCGCCCGATCCTGCGCGCCCGGCTCCTCCCTCCAGGCGCGTGGGGGCGGGGCGGGGGCGGGGCGCGCGCGGCGGGGGCGGGGCCGGGCGCTCTCCGGCCCCGCCCGCTTGCCTGTCACTTGGCCACGAGGGTTATGGCGGCTAAAAATAGGAATGCGGGACTCAGCTGGAGCCGCGGGTGGGGGATCTGCGCTGCGGCAGGGAGATGCGCGGACAGCACCGGCTGCAAATGCAGGGATGGGAGGCGAGGGACTAATGCTCATCGCTCAGGTTGTCCAAATTCTCCCAAAGCGCTCTCCAGCCAGCTTGGTTTCTACTCTTGGTAAGTATAAAAAAAAGCAAAATCTCCTGCCAGACCCCCCAGAACTCCCCAAGGAAATAGAAGAGAAAGAAAACAGTTTTAGTATTGAGTCGCATTAAACCAGAAGGTAATGTGCGTCACAGGCGGTCCCCTAAAGAGATTGCAAAGACAGCAAGAAATCTCACCCTTTTATATAGTTACATAGCCAGGCAGGTGCGACACCTACATCCATGTTCTCAAGTGAGAGGACTCGACCACACCTTTTTAGGGTGACACAGAGTTCACCCTAAATTTACCTGGTGATTAGAGTGACTGTTTTTGTTTGCTAATTGTCTTTATTCGAAGAAGCAATAAAATTCTCATGTCGTTGCCATAGAAGGTAGGTTTGAAGCCAGGTGCTCCTGGAAATTAAGCTAACATTTCAGAGAGATGGTGCCCAGGACCTTGAGAAAGAACATTTCTGGGTTAGAACTGGCAAAAGGCCTACTTAGCTTTTTAAAAACATGTACACACATCTCGAAAGGATGAAGAATGTACAAGTTTTCTAGAGTAAATGCTCTTTAAGAAGGGAAAGGAGAGGCTCTTTTCCTTTTGCACCAGGAAGAAATCAATTTTTTTCTTTTTAGATTTGTATTTACTCTGCACTACCACAACCAAAGTTCAGGTACAAAGAAGCAGATGCTTGTTTTGCAAAGAAGAGAAACCTGCGCAGAATGAGATGGGGTGTGAGGGCAGGGGACCTCATCTAGCCTGCTACTGAATCCCAGCACTTAGCACAGCATGAGGCACTGACTGGGCGTCTGGAACCTGTTTGTGCAATGAGCCAGGGAAGAGGAAAGAGCTCACGGAACCAGCCAGAAGACCTAGGTTAGGCTACCATCTACTCACATTGACCTTTACCACCTATGGCTTTAACCTTACAGTAATCTTCCAAAGTTGGTGGTACTATGCCTGTTTTATAGATGAGCAAAAGAGAGCTCACAGAGCAATGCAGTCTGTCTGACGGAGGGGCCGCCTGGCTGACGAGGCCCACAGTGGAACTGCAGAAGCAGCGGGCAGGGGGCAGCTTTTCCTTTGGGGTTCGTGGAGGGCTGAGCTGCTAACGTATAGGACTGGACAGTGGGGTTTGCATGATTTCCCCCTCACGTCTGTGCTACAATGGCTCACAGTTATGATCAGGCCCGTTGTGGAACACTTCCTACGCACTCAGCCCTAGAAAGCTAGGTGCTGTTATTTTGGTTTTTAAAAACCATCATCATTTACAGTCAGCATTTTCCACAAATGGGAATGGAGCATGAGCCTTAAGGAATGGGAACGGATGGTGAGTTAGAACACACTGTAGGGGAGACAGCTCCTGTAGGTTGCTCCAGGTCTGAGAGGGATGAGCTGCTGAGTTTGCATCTCACCATGTGAGGAAACTAAGACCCTAACCAGGTGGTGCCTTGGTACAGAAACATGCTGTGTATGGTGAAGCTGGGTAACTGAGAAGGGGGGAGAAATGAGGACCACCTTCTGTCCCTTGCCCTGCCCTCAGGTCTCCCTGACACACAGCTGTGGCTTCTCAGGCAGCCACGCCCAGCTCAGGTGTCTCCTCATCCGTGCAGCTCCCTCCTTCTGATTACATCACAGCCTATGCACACCTCCCCCTGAGACTCCCCACAATCTATTATGATCATCTGCGATTTTCTGCCTCTCCCACCAGGCTAAAAAACCTTTTGAGATCAGATATTAAGTTATCCTTATCCTTAGTATTTCCAGAATCAGAAACATAGTTGGTACACAATGAATCCATAATTGTTGAACAACCAACGAAAGTGACATCCCTGCTTGAAGTTCTATCCTGATACCTCCATCTCTGGTCAAAGACCACACTTTCCTTCACTCCATTAGCAGCAGCTGCAGCACCTGGGAGCCTCTTAGAGCTGGAGACCCCGGGCCCCACTCTCAGCCCGGCCATGCAGTAGGCGGGGGCCGAGGGGGACAGGCATTTGTGGTTTAACAAGTTCTCCCAGGGACTCCGATGCCAATGGAGACCAACGGTCTCAAATCCACCTTGCCCAGTTTGCCAGCCAGATTGGGCAAAGTGCTTCCTTGTCATCACCAGACATTCGCTCATACTATTTCTTCCAGCCAGAATGTGCTCCTCCATGCTTGTCCCGGAAGCATCTTCCAGATAAAGAGAGAAGTAGATGCAAAAATCCAGAAACATGAGGGGGTACAGTGCTCTTAAGAGGCTGTAAGTTGCCTGTAAGGCTGGATTGCAAAGTCCCAGGGGGAAGTGGCAAGACCTGAAGCTAGAAAGGTAGACAAGGAGCCATATCATAAGGGCCTTATATATTTCATTCCAAGAAGTCGAGATTTAATTTTGACGACAACGGGGTTTTGACAGATTTTAGAGTTTGAGATCTCTGAAGCAAAACAGTTTAAAATATAAGCAAGATCCGGGAAGTACACTTGGCTGGATGTGGGGGGCTCAGTGAAATGGAGATGAGGATGCTCCATTACGTCTTCTGTCCCAAGTCTGTATTCAGAGTCGCCTGGCGGTGTGGAGCCTGCCTGCCCGGGGGCACCCACGAGTCTCCACTGCAGTAATGCGTGCGCTTATATCGCAGGGTGGGCGTCTGGGGGAGAGGCAACCACGTGCTTTTCATTTTTCTTTTCCCAGTGCCTGGAGCACAGAGGCTTAATACATTCATTCCACTGAGTGGATAGCAGGGATCTGCTCCAACTGCCCTTTGAGGCGATAAGGGGCCACAGCGTGAGAGGTAGAGCAGTGGTCCCAGCCACGGCTGTATGCTGGAGTAATCAGAGGAGCTTTGAAAAGCACCAACGCTGGGAACCCACCCAGGGGCTTTTTATTTCATTGGACTATCATGTGGCCGGTCTAGAAGCTGCTCCCCAGCGCAGAGGAGATAAATGAGTGCTTGGGCCGGCGCAGTGGGGATAAGACTTGGAAACACTTAAAGATCTTATAATCAGTTGGGTTTAGTGGAGAAGGAAAGAAAGGACTGCCCACCCTCCGTCCCTCTTGTCCCTCATCCCTGTCATTTACTGAGGAGTTGGCAGTTTGGCTTGCGGGGGGTCCCTCTCTCCACCCCCACTGCCCCACCCTGGCCATCTATTGCCTTAATTCTTTTTTTTCCAAATTTTATTTTTTTTAAGTAGGCTCCACGCCCAACGTGGGGCTCAAACCCACGACCCCCCGAGATCATGAGTCGCATGCTCTACCAACTGAGCCAGCCGGACACCACTAATTGCCTTCATTCTTCGCACTGTCAACATCTGTGTGGATGATCCATGCAGACGCTCCAACATCTGATTCCTGGACCTTCCTAACTTTAGATACCTTCGTCCCCACTTGACTTCAGCCACCCACTCCCCACCAGGCCTGCTGCCTGGATCTTGCTTATGTTTTGAATTCCACCTTAAACATCTCAAGCTGCAATGTCTTACTCTGGGGGACTCTCTGCCTCCCTAGCAGCACAATGACTGTTTAGGTGGCACCTCTCTCACATCCATAAGTGCTCAGGGGAGGCAGATCCCACCCCACTTGTTTCAGGGCTGAGCTGAGGTCTGAGGGTCTGAGGACTGGCTCCGGAGCCAGCTTGTGACCCAATGCCGACCACGGAGCATGAGGGAGCCTGCTGTGAGGTTGCGGGGAGAAAGTTTCTTGCTCCAAAGAGCAAATTATCAGAAACCATCACTTCCATTGCATAACTGCTAGAACTGGTGTGACCCCCCTTGCTACCAGCAGGAGGATGAAATCAGCACCGAGAATGGAAATTGATAGGAAAAAGGCCGTAGTGAACCCTTTCTCAGCCAGCCTGAAATGCCCTTAGCCAGGGACTCACAGCCATGCTATAATAAATGTTTTCATTGTTTCATGTCATTGGAATTCACATTTTAGCCTAAAGCCCCCAAATGATACACACACCTTCTGAGCGAAGCCTCCAGTCCTCTCCTCTGGAACATTCCACCAGTGCCTTCCCCACTCACCCTAGGCCACAGTTCACAGAGAAGTGACCCCGGCTCTCTCCCCTCCATGCTGGACGGACGCTACAATCTGCCATCTCCGGTCAGGGCCCACAGGACTCCGTGCCACTGGTATGAGGTCACACTCTTATGGATCACTGCAGAGGGAATGGCAGGTGCCCTGTTCCATCCAGACCCTCCAAGGACACTTTGCCTTATCTTTGGACAGCATGATCCCCCAAGTGATTGCCAACCTCTACCACTGTCTCCATACCTCCCCTTCAGTTCCTGTCCCCCTCATTCGGGGCAGGTGACTTTACTTCTCGCTAAATGGAGACAATTAAGCCAAGAGGTGATCTCTTTCAACCTCAGGCCATTATAGTGTATTGTGCTGCTAAGAGCGACATCCGAAGGGAGGCTGCCCAGGTTTAACTGGATAACCAACTACTGATTGTATGACCTTGAGCAACTTGCTTATGTCCGAGCCCCAGACTCTTGGTGTGTAGAGTGGTTGAATGGGCCACAATGGCAGTCAGGGCCCAGCAGTGTTAGACACATAGCAAGTGTCCAATATGTAGTGGTTCCTATCATGATCTAGACCCAGGCCAAGCTCCCCTCCATCCTCCAGTCTCAGGTGACCCACTCTTCTCTGGGTCTCCTGTCCCCTAGGCACCTGCTCCACTAGTCATCCCTTCCACACATGGGGCATTTCACTTCACACCCACCCTGGATTATAAATATGGCCAACTTTTAACTTTAAACCCCTCACACAAAACCCTCCAAATCTCCCCCTTGACTCTGCACCTGTCTGTGGGTCCTTAGAGGAGCCCAGGACCTGAGCTCTTTCACTTACCTCTACCCCTGCTCATCCCAAACAAACCAGATAGGTTGATTTTTCCTTGCTTGGGGTTTGCAGAAAACAGAGGAATAATTCCTAATCACCCTCCCCTTAAATAGGCAAAGATTTGTTATTTTTAATTAAATATTAAATGAGGGGCGCCTGGGGGGCTCAGTCAGTTAAGCATCTGCCTTCAGCTCAGGTCATGATCTCAGGGTCCTGGGATCGAGCCCTGCATCGGGCTCCCTGCTCAGCAGGGAGTCTGCTTCTCTCTCTCCCTCTGCCTCTCCCCCACCTCACCCAGCTTGTGCTCTTCTCTCTCGTTCTCTCTCAAATAAATAAATAAAATCTTTTAAAAAAATAAATAAATGTGAAATAAAACAATGTTCTTGTTCCATAGGAATATTCGAGCAGAGATGGAGGCTAGCTTAGGGGGTGCTGGGCAGACCCACCGCGCCCCGAGGCAGTTCCTGGACGCTTAAAGGATCCACCCGCTCTTTGCTCTTCGAAACAGCCAGGACAGACTCCGGCAGGTGGGGCGGGTGTGCTCATGGGCAGGTGACACATGGGTCTGATCCAGTGCCACCCAACAGCTCTTTGTTGTTGTTTTAGTTTTATGAGTTCTGTAGAACTGGAAAGGTGCCAGTGAAAAGAGCGACTGGCTGTGTGTTAGTTGGTTAGGCCAAACACAGGATCCGGTTGTTTCCCCAGGAATCATCAGGCAAAGATGGGATGATAGATTTGGCTGATGACTGAACCTCCCGCAGCAGTGCACATCTGGACTGGTTGTTGTCACAGCAGCTGTGGGAACGAAGGAGAGATTCCCAAGGAATGGAGGATTTAGGAGCAAAAGTCATCCCTCACCTTTATCTTTGGTTGAAATGCCTCTTCCACATTTTTTTTTTTTTTTTTGGCTTGAAAACCAGGGTCACTTGTGTGGTTACTGAATCAACGAGGGAAAAGATGAAAGACACGTGCCATCCTAGAAGTTTATGGTGGTAAATGCCAAAGCTGTGTGTGTAAAGCACTTGAAACTTATCTTCCGGCTACTACACTCCCCTGTAAGTATTATGAAATTGTTCTTCCCACTTCTCTTCTCGGTCTTTAAGAGTCCACGTTTGCTCTTCCCGCTTTGTTACTGCTTATTATATTCCACATGCTGTGACCGGCTCCTGAGACTCTTCTTGTTAGGGTCACCAGAAGCCATCACATTTTCCAATCCAGTGGCCATTGTTCAGCCCCACTCCTAGACCTCTCTAGTGCACTTGAACTACTGAGCGGTGTCTCCTTGAAACTCTGCTACCTTGTCTCCAGTGACATCTCATTGCTTGTCATATCCCTTCTCAGTCTCCTTAGCAGATTCTTCTCCCCCCTCTGCCTTCTGTTCTTCTCACTCTACACCTTCTCCCTGAGTGAGCTCACTGAGATTCATGGTTTCTACTAACTCCCAAACCTGTATCTCCATCTCATTTCAACCCCAAGCCTCACACCCATCTATCCGGTTACCCACAGGATATTCCCTGGGTCCATACCTCAAACTCATCAGGGCACAAGCATCTTCCACCGTAAGCAGATTCCCTTCCAGAATTCACTTGTCCAGGGTCATGGTAGCACCCAGGTGCCCCAAGCTAAAGTAATCACTTACACCCTACATCCAACCAATCATCAAGTCCTTTAGAATTTACCTCTTACAGACTGTTTTAATCCATTCATTCTTCTATATGCTTTAAGAGCCAGTGTGATTTAGTAGTTGTAGTTGAAGGCATAGGTTTGCAGATGAACAAACCTGGGTGCCCATTCTGGCTCCCTTTCTGCAAATTGTTTGACTTCTCCAAACGTCCATGTCATGATCTATGAGATGGGGATACTAGCGTAGCTACCCTGTAGGATGTGTGAGAATTAAATGAGAGTATAGGGCAAGTCCTTTAGCACAGGGACTGGTGGGCAGTAACAAGTGTCAGCTGTTCTCATTGTTAGTACTGGATTACCACCTGCCACCGCTGACCCAGCCCAGTCCTTCACCACCTCGCCTCTGGATTACTCTAATGGCCCCCTGGCTGGTCTCACAGCCGCCCAGCCAGCCCCTCAGAATGGTGCCATCCCCGTGCCTAAATGTCACTCTCGTGTCATCAGTGTATGTCGCACCCCCGCCAAAGCTATGTTTGACACACACACACACACCCCCCACAGCACTCCTCACTCCCTGGCCCTCCCCTGATTGTTCTTCCTGCACACCTCCACCATGACTCTCAGCACGCTATTCCACGATGACTCTCCTTGTTTGTGTTTCTGCCTCTCCCACTAGATTGATGCTTATTAAAGAGGCAGATTTTTGGGCTCCACCTCTTGCCTTTTAAATTGGCATCTTGGGGTTGGGGGGGCAGAAATAGGCATTTTTTGATGAGCAGCCTAGGCAGGTATAAGGCTACCTGAAGTGTGGAATGGAGTCCTCCACGTGCCTGTGAACTCTTCAAGGATGAGGACAGAGCCTTACTCATTTCTGTGTATCCAGGATCCATCCCAGGGCCTGGTAAACAGTAAGCACTTGATAATTGCTTGTTCCGTGAGTCAGGGATGACTCGGAGGCCGTCCTGAAGCTGGGAGTGGCCTGGTCATGGGGACAGGTGGGGCTCACTGGCAGAGCCCTGCAGGCCAGTGTCCCCGGAAACCCTACGGCCTCTTTTTGAGAGGCTTTCAACTGACAGTTTATCAGTTTGAATTCTATATATTGAGATCTTGTGTCAAAATTTCATTTTTACAAGAGTCTGATGCTAAAAATAAGGAAGTTTGAAGACTGCCATGGCAGAACAGTTTTTTAATGTAGAGAGAAAAATCAATCTCCCAGGAGGTAGGAAGTTTTGAAGAACTTTTGGAGCTGTTTCTTTCCCATTTGCCATGGATATGGCTTCATTATCCCAGGATTATAACAAAATTTAGGCTATGGTTTCTTTGTAAGTTTTTACTTTAATTCCAGGTAGTTAACATACGGTGTTATATTAGTTTCAGGAGTAGGCTATAGAGGTTCAACGGTTCCATACATCACCCGCTGCTCATTAGGCTCTGAGGTTTAATTGATCCTCAAATACAGTGACAGGAAAGACTGGATTTACAGAGATTTCACACTACCGTGCTGTCAGAACAAGATGGCAGAGGGCCATTAGCATCTAGGTTTTCTAAGATCCTACATACAGAGTGTTACTGGAATCCGAAGACATGTTCTCTAACTAAATTCAGAACTATCCTGAACCTCAACACACCTGAGATATTCTAACACATTACTAAAATAGAGGATATCCCCATGACCTTTTAATTTCTATGGTATATGTTTCTATTATATAATTAATTCCTCTTCTCAACCCCTACATACAATTTCCAAAATAAGTCCCTCAAATATATATCTTAAATTTTGCTCCTTATTTCTGCTTCTGGGCACTTTATCCCACACAGTTTACATAGTTTTTCACTAGAAACAGAAGATATCATTTCCTTCCAGCTTGCAAAACCCCTTCCCATTATACCTGCTGGCATTGCAAAAGATGGCTTATGACTAAGGGGGTGGTGTCCAAAACAGTCGTCAGTTTTCTCACAGGAAGACATGACTGGGAAAAATCTAGGAACTTTAGATTTGCATACACTCTTGTGGCCAAGATTTTTAGAAAAATATTTGATCATTACTGGGCCACCTGGCTGAGTTCAAGCCCCACCTTGGGCATGGAGCCTACTTTAAAAAAAGAAAAAGAAAAAGATTTCATCATTATCAAGTAAAGTGGTAATTAGGAAGATTCTAAATGTTCTGCTATTATCATTCATGAGACTTGCACTGCTATAACTTGAGTCGATGTCATGATTCCTTCTTTTATTCATTATCATCTAGGAGATATTAATATTATGTCTGGAGGTTCCTTCACCAAGTTTCTGAAATTCACAATGCGGCTGGTCTCAGAGATTGATAGACCTCTCCTGCCACCTAGTGGGAAAATATGCAGTACAGCTCTGCATGAACTGTCTCCAGGTCCTGGTCCCAAAACACTTACAAATGATTTTCTTTAGGTAGTATTTACCAAGCAATCTCTCCGCTAGGAAATCATCCTCTGAATAGATACTGGCATATAGGTGTATAGATATGGATATGGATATAGATACATCAATAAGAATGTTCATTGTAGCATCTGAAGTACAAATAAATTGGGAACAGTCTAAACAACCCTTGGTTAAAACCAGTTATATCTTTACCACAGAATACAATGGACCTGATTAAAGAATGGGGTGGAACTATGTGTTATTAACATACAAAACTATATGTTAAAAAGCAAGGTGCATAAGGTATGATTCTATTCATGTAAAAGTATGTTTTATATGCTTGTAAATACATATAAAATATATAGACAGATACACACAGAAAAAGAACTTTTAGAGAGTTAGCTTTAAGCAGTAGGAATAAGAGGTTCAGAGACTTTTACCCTCCTTTTTGTAACTTTATATACTGATTGAAAAAAATTTTATCCTAAACTTTTTATATTTCCAAGTTTTATTTGTTCTTGATTATAAAATGAATATGTATTTACTATAAGGTATTTAGAAAATAGAAATAAACATTATTTTTTTTAATTACTTGTAACTTCAGCACTGAGAGATATAACCTCCTTTAATGTTCTTAAGTTTTATTATATTTTATTTGGAAACTTTATGGTTCAAGAACAAACAACAGGATGAAAAAGTTCACACTAAGTTTCAGAATATCCAGGCCATCCTGCCACCTGTAAGTAAGCGCGTTCATTAATTTCTTGGATGTGTATTCTGTTGACCAGCCCCCAGCCCCCCGCAACACTGATCCACCTTTAGATCTCTATGGATTTGCCTATTTTGGACATTCTCTATAAATGGATGCATACAATCTGTGGTCTTTTGGAACTGCCTTTTTTCACCAAACGTAATGTTTTCAAGATTCATCCATGCGTCAGTACTTTATTCCTTTTTATGGCTGAGTAATAATCCATTGTGAGGATATGCGCATGCTGTTTATCCATTCATCAGTTGATGGACATTTAGGTTGTTTTCACTTTTGTCTATTATAAATAACACTACCATGAACAATTGTGTATAAGTTTCTGTGTGGACATATGTTTTCATTTCTCTTGGGTTTATACCTAAGCGTGGACATGCTGGGTTATACGGTAATTGTATGTTTAAACTTTGGAGGAAATAACTGCCAGACAGTTTCCAAAGCAATTGCACCCTTTTACTATCTCACCAGGATGAGGGTTTTGATTTCTCCACCCTCTCATCAACACCCACTATCTCTTTTTATTGCAGCCATCCTATAATGTGAATTGAAATCTCACTGTGATTCTGATTTGACTTTCCCCAATGGCTAATGATGTTGAGTATCTTTTACTGTGCTTGTTGGCCATTCGTCTGTCTTCTTTGGAGGCATGTCTATTTAAGTCTTTTGCCCATTAAAAAGCTTTAATGAGATATAATTCACCTAACATATAATTCACCCATTTAAAGTGTATAAATCAATGGTTTCAGTTCATTTACAGAGTGGTAGTGCAAACATCACAACCAGTCTTAGGACATTTTCATCACCTGAAAAAGAAACACACACCCTTGAGCTATTGCCCCCCTAATCTCTTTCCCTCCCCTCATCAGTCTTAGGCAACCACTAATCTACTTGTTTTTATAGATTTGCCCATTCTGAACATTTCATATAAATGGGTTCATACACTATATAGTCTTTTGTGTCTGGATTCTTTCACGTAGCATGATGTTTTCAAAGTTCATCCATGTTGGGGCATGTATCAGAATTCTGTTACTTTTTATGGCTGAGTAGTAGTCCATCGTCTGTATATGACCACGTGTTGTTTATCCATAACACTTGGGTTATTTCCAGTTTTGGGCTATTGTGATAATACTGCAATGAACATTGCTATACAAGTATGTTTGAATCCTTGTTTCAATTCTTTTGGGTATATACCTAGGAAGGGAATTGCTGGATTGTCTGGTAATTCTATGTTTAGCTTTTTGAGCAAATGCCAAACTTATCCACAACAAATGCACCGTTTTACATTCCTATATGTAGGAATGTAGTAGCAATATATGAGGGTTCTGATTTCTCCACATTCTCACTTTTTTTTTTTAATTCTTATAGCCATTCTAGTAGGAGTGAAGTAGTATTTCATTATGGTTTTAATTTGCATTTCCCAATGACTAATGATGTTGAGCATCTTTTCATGTGCTTATTGGTCATTTGCATATCTTCTTTCGGAGAGTATCTATTCAAATCCTTTGCCCATTTTTAAATTGGGTTATTTGTCTTTTTGCTACTGAGTTGTAAGAGTTACTTATATATTCTGGATATTAAACCCTCATCAGATATATGATTTACAAATATTTTCTCCCATTCTGTAGGTTATACTTTCACTTTCTTGTTAATGACCTTTGATATACAAAAGCTTTTAATGTTGATAAAATTCAACTTATTTTGTTGTTGCTTGTGCTTTTGGTGTCATACCTAAGAGTCCATTCCAAGTCAAAGGTAATAAAGATTTATTTCTATGTTTTCTTCTCAAAGTTTTATGGTTCTACTTGTTATCCTTAGGTCAATGATCCATTTGAGTTAATTTTTATAGATAGTGTGAGGTATGGTTCCAACTCATTCTTTTGCATGGGGATGTCCAGTTGTCCCAGCACTATTTGTTGAAGAGATTATTCTTTCTTTAATTGAATGGACTTGGCACCTTTGCCAAATTCAGTTGGCCGTAGATGTATATGTTTATTTCTGGATTCTCAATTCTATCCCATGTGTCGATCCATATGCCAGTTGTAAGTTGTGTAGTTGGGAAGTATGAGTCCAACAACTTTGTTCTTTTTCAGGTTGTTTTGGCTATTTTGGGCCGCTTGCAATTCCATATGAATTTTGAGAATTGGTCTTTCCAACTCTGGAAAAAAAAAAAAAACGCTAGAAGTATGATAGGAATTGCACTGAATCTCTAGATTGCTTTGGGCAGTATTGCCACTTAATATTAAATCGGGCGCCTGGGTGGCTCAGTCAGTTAAACGTCTTGCCTTGCGCTCAGGTCATGATCCCAGGGTCCTGGGATTGAGCTCCACATCAGGCTCCCTGCTCAGCGGGGAGTCTGCTTCTCCCCCTCTCTCTACTCCTCCCCCTTGCTTGTGCTCTCTCTAGTGCGCTCTCTCTCTCTCTCAAATAAATAAGTAGAATCTTTTTTAAAAATTTAAAAAATAGGGCGCCTGGGTGGCTAGTTGGTTAAGCGACTGCCTTTGGCTCAGGTCATGATCCTGGAGTCCCAGGATCGAGTCCCACATCGGGCTCCCTGCTCGGCAGGGAGTCTGCTTCTCCCTCTGACCCTCCTCCCTCTCATGCTCTCTGTCTCTCATTCTCTCTCTCGCAAATAAATAAAAAATCTTAAAAAAAAATTAAAAAATAAACAATATTAACTCTTCCATTCCATCAACATGGGATGTCCTTCCATTTTGAGGGACTTTCTTTTCAGCAATGTTTTTTAGCTTTCAGTGTGCTAGTCTTCCACCTCCTTGGTTAAATCTCTTCCTATGTATTTTATTCTTTTGGATGCTATTGTAAGTGGAATTGCTTTCCCAGTTCCCTTTTTGTATTGTTCATTGCAAATATGTAGAAACATAACTGATTATTTTTCTTTTTTGTGCATTTTTACTTGAAATTCTAGTTATGTTATTGATTTGATGTCTTTCTTCTTTTTAAAATATAGGTATTTACAGCTACAAATTTCTCTCTGAGCAATGTCTTCACTACATTCCAAATTTTGGTATGCTGTGACTTCTTTTTTTTAATTTTTAAAAAAATTTTAAAAGATTTTATTTACTTATTTGAGAGAGAGAGAGCATGAGCAGGGGGCAGGAGCAAGGGGAGAGCGAGAAGCGGGCTCCCCACTGAGCAGGGACCCTGACGCGGGACTCGATCCCAGGACCCTGGGATCATGACCTGAGCTGAAGGCAGACACTTAGCCAACTGAGCCACCCATGTGCCACGTATGTTATATTTTCTTTTTTTATTTTATTTTATTTATTTACGTATTTTTATTTTATTACTCTTTTTTTCTGTATGCTGTGTTTTCATTAGCATACAAAAACTGCTGCTCAGGGCACCTGGGTGGCTAGGGTCAGCTAAGTAGCCAACACTTGGCTTTGGCTCAGGTCATGATCTCATGGTCCTGGGATTAAGCCCTGCATCAGGCTCCCCTGTTCACACTCTCTCTCTCTCTAAAATAAGTAAATAAATCTTAAAAACAAAAAACAAAAAACACTGCTGCTCTACAGCTCCATCCTCCTCCTCTTTATGTTGTTGTTATCGTAAATTGCATCTTTATTTAATGTGTGCCCAAGAACCCAAATTTATAGTTTTATGGACTTGTCTTTTAAGTCATGTGGGAAATAAAAAAAAATGGAGTTAAAAATAAAAAATACCATGATATTGACTTTTACATTTATCTATTTATTTACCTATATCAGAGATCTTCATTTCTTCATATAGTTTGAGTTTCTGTTTGGTGTCCTTTCATTTTAGCCTGAAAGATTTCCTTTAGCATTTTTTGTAGAATAGGTCTAGTGGAAATGAACTCCCACAGCTTTTGTTTTTCTGGAATGACTTAATTTCTTCTACATTTTTGAAGGACAGTTTTACTAGATATAGAATTCTTGGTTAACATATTCTTTTTTCTTTCAGTACTTCAAATATATCATCCCCCTGCCTTCTACCCTCTATGGTTTCTGATGAGAAATTGGCTGTTTATCTTATCGATGAGCTCTTGTATGTGATGAGTTGCTTCTCTCTTTTTGCGTTCAAGATTATCTCTTTGTCTTTGGCTTCTGTGAGCGCTCACTGAAGAGTGGGGGCTGTTAACTTTCAACTGCCAGGCTAGAGAGTGAGTCACTACCGTATTCATCCTGCCCATCAGCGCTGAAAGCCTTTGGGGAGTGAAACAGCATCACCTAGTGGAGCCACAGTTGCTTACACCAAGCCCCACCCCCGTGGCCCTGGAGGTGCATTTCCACTGAAACAAGTCAACCTAAGAATCAGCACAGCAGGCCCCTCCCCCAGAAGACCAGCAGAAACAACTTGCATGCTCCAAGTCTACTGATCATAGAGTGCTGCAAAGCTTCAGGTTTAGGCGAAATAGGATCTAACTTCCTTTTTACTTTTATTCTATATTTATTTTTTTCATTCATTTTCTTTTTTTTAATTCCCTTTTTCAAATTGTTTTTTAAAATTTTTTAGTTTTACATATATACTTTGTTTTTTGTTTTTTTAAAGATTTTATTTATTTATTTGACAGAGAGAGAGGGAACAAGCAGGGGGAGTGGGAGAGGGAGAAGCAGACTTCCTGCTGAGCAGGGAGCCTGATTTGGGGACTCGATCCCAGGACTCTGGGATCATGACCTGAGCCAAAGGCAGATGTTTAACTGACTAAGCCACCCAGGTGCCCCTCTATACACACTTTGTATATATTTTTTATTTTCAGGTTTTTTTCTTTTTCTTCTTTCCCCCTTTCTCTCTTTCTTTTTTTTTTTTTTTTAATTTTGGGATCTAGATTCTTTTAACAATCAGGCCAGAACACACCCAGGAGCTGGTTTTTTGGGGTTTTTGTTTTGTTTTCCTTGTTTTATGGGTTTCTTTCTTTCTTTCTTTCTTTCTTTCTTTCTTTCTTTCTTTCTTCTTTTCTTTTCTGGACAAAATGATGAGATAGAGAAATTCACCCCAAAAGAAAGAACAGGAAGTAAAAGTCATGGCCAGGGATTTAATCGGTATAGATATAAATAAGATGTCTGAACCAGAATTTAAAACACCAGTTATAAGGATACTGGCTGCGCTTTAAAAAAGCATAGAAGTGGGCGCCTGGGTGGCTCAGATGGTTGGGCATCTGCCTTCGGCTCAGGTCATGATCTCGGGGTCCTGGGATCGAGTCCCGCATCGGGTTCCCTGCTCCTTGGGAGCCTGCTTCTCGCTCTGCCTCTCTCTCTCTCATGAATAAATAAATAAAATCTTTAAAAAAAAAAAAAAAAAAAAAAAAAAAAAGCATAGAAGACACTAGAGAATCTGTTACTGCAGAGATAAAAGAACTAAAATCTAGTGAGGACAAAATTAAAAGTGCTATAAACTGAGATGTAATCCCAAATTGAGGCCATAAAATGAGGGTGGGTGAATCAGAAGGGCAAATCAGTGATATAGAAGACAAAATTATGGGAAATAATAAAGCTGGAAAGAAGAAGGAAAGAAAGGTAATGGGCCACGAAGGTAGACTTAGGGAACTCAGCAACTTATTAAAACATAATAACATTCATATCACAGGAGTCCCAAAAGATGAAGAGAGCAAAAAAGGGGCAGGGTTTTTTTAACAAATTAGAGCTGAAAACTTCCCTAATCTGGGGAAGGATGTAGACATCAAAATCCAAGAAGTACAGAGAACTCCATTTAATTCAACAAAAGCCAACCATTGCCAAGGCATATCAGAGTCAAATTTACAAACTACAGACAGGAAAGAATCCTGAAATCAGTAAGGGAAAAAGTCCTTAACCTATAAGGGAAGACAGATCAGGTTCATAGCAGATCTGTCCACAGAAACGTTGAAGCCTAGAAGAAAATGGCAGGAAACATTCAATGTGCTGAATGGGAAAAAATATGCAGCAAGAGGTTTTTATCCAGCGAGGCTGTCATTCAAAATAGGAGAGATAAAGAGTTTCCCAGACAAACAAAAACTAAAGAAGTTTGTGACCACTAAACCAGCCCTGCAGGAAATTTTAAGGGGGACTCTGAGTAGAGGAAAAAAAAGACCAAAATCAACAAAGCCTAAAAAGGAACAAAACAGTGACTTTACAGGCAATACAATGGCACTACATTCTTATCTATAAATAATTACCCTGAATGTAAATGGACTAAATGCCCCAACCAAAAGATATAAGGTATCAGAATGGTTTAAAAAAAAAGACCCATCTATATGTTGCTTATAAGAGACTCATTTTAGACCTAAAAAACCCTGCAGATTTAAAGTGAGAGGATGGAGAATGCTCTATCATGATAATGGACATAAAAAGAAAGCCAGAGTAGCCATACTTATATCAAACTAGATTTTAAAACAAAGACTATAATGAGAGATGAAGAAGGGCATTATATCATAATTAAGGGGTCTATCCATCAAGAAGATCTAACAGTTGTAAATATTTATGCCCCCAACTTGGGAGTACCCAAATATATAAATCAATTAATAATAAACATAAAGAAATTCATTTGTAATAATGCAATAATAGTAGGGGACTTTAACACCCTACTTACAGCAATGGACAGATCACCTAAGCAGAAAATCAACAATGGCTTTGAATGACATACTGGACTGGATGGACTTAACAGATATATTCAGAACATTTCATCCTAAAGCAGCAGAATACACATTCTTTTCAAGTGTACATGGAACATTCTCCAGAACAGATTACATACTGGGTCACAAGTCAGCCCTCGACAAGTACAAAAAGGTCGAAATCATACCATGCATATTTTCAGACCACAACACTATGAAACTTGAAGTCAACCACAAGAAAAAGTTTGGAAAGACTTCAAATATATGCAGTTAAAGAATATCCTACTAGGGGCAACTGGGTGGCTCAGTTGGTTAAGCATCTGCCTTTAGCTCAATGATCCCAGAGTCCTCAGATCGAGCCCCATGTTGGGCTCTCTGCTTAGCAGGGAGCCTGCTTCTCCCTCTACTTCTGCCTGCTGCTTCCCATGCTTGTGCTCTCTCTCTCTGCCAAATAAATAATAAAATCTTAAAAAAAAAAAAAAAAAAAACATCCTACAAAAAAATGAATGCGTTAACCAGGAAGTCAAAGAAGAAATTAAAAAATACATTCAACCAAATGAAAATGAAAACATGACAGTTCAGGGACACCTGGGTGGCTAAGTCAGCTAAGCACTTGCCTTTGGCTCAGGTCATGATCTCAGGGTCCTGAGATTGAGTCCCACATCAGGCTCCTTGCTCAGTGGGGATCCTGCTTCTCCTTCTGCCTGCCATTCCCCCTGCTTGTGCTCACTTTCTCTCTCTGACAAATAAATAAATAAAATCCTAGGGAAAAAAAAAAGGAAAAAAGAAAATATGACAGTCCAAAACCTTTTGGATGCAGCAAAGGTGGTCCTAAGAGGGAATTTTACCAGCCATTTAAAGAGGAGTTAACACCTATTCTTCTCTAAATGTTCCAAAAAATAGAAATGGAAGGAAAACCTCTGAACTTATTCTACAAAGCCAGCATTACTTTGATTACAAAACCAGACAAAGACCCCACTAAAAAGGAAAATTATAGGCCAATAGCCCTGATGAACATGGATGCAAAAATTCTCAAGAAAATACTAGCAAATCAAATTAAACAGTACATTATTCACCATGATGAGGTGGGATTTATTCCTGGGCTGCAGGGGTGGTTCAGTATTCGTAAATCAATTAGTGTAATACACCATGTTAATAAAAGAAAGGATAAGAACCAGGGGGAGGAGCAAGATGGTGGAGGAGCAGGAGACCTGGATTTCATCTGTTCCCAGGAATTCAGCTAGCTAGGGATCAAACCATTCTGAACACATACGAACTCAACAGGAGATCAAAGAAAAGAATAGCAGCAACTCTCTGAACAGAAAAGTGACCACTTCTGGAAGGTAGGACGTGCAGAGAAGTGAATCTGGGGCGATATTCGGGAAGATAGACCAAGGGGGTGGGAGCCTCTGTCGGCCGCTTCTGGCAAGTGATAGAGCCGCGGAGCACAAAATCAGAACTTTTAGAAGTCGGCTCCACTGAGGGACGTTGCTCCAGTGGCTAAGCGGGGGAGTGGAACACTTGTGGGACAGTGTGGTCTCAGGATCCTCGGGGTCACAGAAAGACCAGGGGTGCCTGAGTGCGGCAGAGCTCCCAGGTATGGGAGCGGGGAAGCCGGCTGCAGAGACGGAGCCGAGGCACGGGCTCTCAGCTTGGGGTTGCCATAAACCATGATCCGCGGCACAGTCGGGCCACTGCTCCTCCAGCAGGGACCCAACAAGCGGCAGATCTGGGGAGACTCACCTTCCTCCCCCGGGAGGAGCAGCGTGGGAGCTCACCGCAGGGATCTGCTGGGCTTGGAGACTCCACCCGGGGTCGGGTGCCAGAGATAGAAACGCGCGGTCACAGGCCGGGTGAGCACGGAGTGCGGCCGGAGACCGAGGAGACGAGAGTGACTGACTGCTTTTCTCTGGGGGCTCACTGAGGAGCGGAGCCCTGAGTACTCGGCTCCTCCGGGGCGGAGATTGGGAGGCCGCCATTTTCACTCTCGGCCTCCAAAGCTCTACGGAAAGCTTGCAGGGAACAAAAGCTCCCAAGAGCAAACCCGAGCAGATTACTTAGCCCGGACTGGCAAGGACAGGGCAATTCCGCCTCCGGCAAAGACATTTGGGAACCACGGCAACAGGCCCCTCCCCCAGAAGATCAGCGAGAACAGCCAGCCAAGACCAAGTTTACCGAACAATGAGAACGGCAGAACTCCAGCGCTAGGGGAATACTGCACATAGAATTCATGGCTTTTTTACCATGATTCTTTAGTCTTTCAAAGTTAATTTTTATAATTTTCTTTTTTTCTTTTTCTATTTCTTTTTTGAATTTTTCTTTTCCCCTTTTCAACCAACATCTTATCAATCCCTTTTTTAAATATCTTTTTTATTTTTCATTTTTACAGTCATATTCTATTCCTTCATTGTAGTTAAACTTATTTTTGGTATATATATGGAAGTTGTTCTCTCTTTAAAATTTTGGGATACAGTTTCTTCTAACAGACCAAAATATACCCTAACTCTCTAGTGTATGGCTTTGTTCTAGTCTCCTGCCTGATCACATTATCACATTCTCTCCCCCCCCTTTTTTAAATTTCTCTTCTTTCTTTTTTCAACCAACTTCTTATCTTATCAATTCCTTTTATAAAATCTTTTATAATTTTCATCTTTACATTCATATTCCATCCCTTCATCATATTTACCCTTATTTTTGTACACATATAAGTTTTTCTTTCTTTTAAAATATTGGGAAGCAGTTTCTTCTAACAGACCAAAATACACTCAAAATCTAGTGTGTGGCACTGATTTATTCACCAGCCTGATCATATTTGATCATATTCTTTTTTTTTCTTTTTCTTTCCCTTTCTTTTCCCCCGGTTTCAGGTCTCTTCTGATTTGTTTAGTGTATATTTTTCTGGGGTCGTTGTTACCCTGTTAGCATTTTGTTCTCTCATTCATCTATTCTCCTCTGGACAAAATGACAAGATGGAAGAACTCACCTCAAAAAAAAAGAACAAGAGGCAGTACCGACTGCCAGGGACCTAATCAATATGGACATTAGTAAGATGTGGGAACTAGAGTTCAGAATGACAATTATAAAGATACTAGCTGGGCTTGAAAAAAGCATGGAAGATACTAGAGAAACCCTTCTGGAGAAATAAAAGAACTAAAATCTAACCAAGTCAAAATCAAAAAGGCTATTAATGAGGTGCACTCAAAAATGGAGGATCTAACTGCTAGGATAAATGAGGCAGAAGAGAGAAATAGTGATATAGAAGACCAAATGATGGAGAATAAAGAAGCTGAGAAAAAGAGAGATTAAACAACTACTGGATCATGTGGACAGAATTCGAGAGATAAGTGATACCATAATGAAACAATATTAGAATAATTGGGATCCCAGAAGAAGAAGAAAGAGAGAGGGGGGCAGAAGGTATATTGGAGCAAATTACAGCAGAGAACTTCCCTAATTTGGGGAAGAAAACAAGCATCAAAACTCAGGAGGGACAGAGAACCCCTCTCAAAATCAATAAAAATAGGTCAACACCCTGACATCTAATAGTAAAACTTATGAGTCTCAGAGACAAAGAGAAAATCCTGAAAGCAGCTCGGGACAAGAGGTCCATTGTAAACTACAATGGTAGAAACATTAGATTGGCAACAGACATATCCACAGAGACCTGGCAGGCCAGAAAGGACTGGCATGATATATTCAGAGCACTAAATGAGAAAAATATGCAGCCAAGAATACTACATCCAGCTAGGCTGTCCCTGAAAATAGAAGGAGAGATAAAAAGCTTCCAGGACAAACAAAAACTAAAGGAATTTACAAACACGAAACCAGCCCTACAAGAAATATTGAAAGGGGTCCTCTAAGCAAAGAGAGAGCCTAAAAATTACATAGACCAGAAAGGAACACAGACAATATACAGTAACAGTCACCTGACAGGCAATACAATGGCACTAAATTCATATCTTTCCATAGTTACCCTGAATGTAAACGGGCTAAATGCCCCAATCAAAAGACACAGGCTATCAGATTGGATAAAAAAACAAGACCCATTGATATGCTGTCTGCAAGAGACTCATTTTAGACCCAAAGACACCTCCAGATTGAAAGTGAGGGGGTGGAAAACCATTTACCATGCTAATGGACATCAAAAGAAAGCTGGGGTGGCAATCCTTATATCAAATGAATTAGATTTTAAACCAAAGACTATAATAAGAGATGAGGAAGGACATTATATCCTACTTAAAGGGTCTATCCAACAAGAAGACCTAACAATTGTAAATATCTATGCTCCTAACATGGGAGTAGCCAATTATATAAGCCAATTAATAACAAAAGCAAAGAAACACATCGACAACAATACAATAATAGTGGGAGACTTTAACACCCCCCTCACTGAAATGGACAGGTCATCTAAGCAAAAGATCAACAAGGAAATAAAGATTTTAAATGACACACTGGACCAAATGGACTTCACAGATATATTCAGAACCTTCCATCCCAAAGCAACAGAATTCCCATTCTTCTCTAGTGCCCATGGAACATTCTCCAGAATAGATCACATCCTAGGTCACAAATCAGGTCTCATCGGGTACCAAAAGATAGGGATTAGTCCCTGCATATTTTCAGACCACAATGCTTTGAAACTAGAACTCAATCACAAGAGGAAAGTCGGAAAGAACTCAAATACACGGAGGCTAAAGAGCATCCTACTAAAGAATGAATGGGTCAACCAGGAAATTAAAGAAGAATTAAAAAAATTCATGGAAACCAATGAAAATGAAAACACAACTATTCAAAATCTTTGGGATGCAGCAAAGGCAGTCCTAAGAGGAAAGTATATAGCAATACAAGCCTTTCTCAAGAAACAAGAAAGGTCTCAAGTACACAACCTAACCCTCCACCTAAAGGAGCTGGAGAAAGAACAGCAAATAAAGCCTAAACCCACCAGGAGAAGAGAAATCATAAAGATCAGAGCAGAAATCAATGAAATAGAAACCAAAAGAACAGTAGAACAGATCAACAAAACTAGGAGCTGGTTCTTTGAAAGAATTAACAAGATTGATAAACCCCTGGCCAGACTTATCAAAAAGAAAAATGACCCAAATCAACAAAATCATGAATGAAAGAGGAGAGATCACAACCAACACCAAAGAAATACAAACAATTATAAGAACATATTATGAGCAACTCTATGCCAGCAAATTAGATAATCTGGAAGAAATGGATGCATTCCTAGAGATGTATCAACTACCAAAACTGAACCAGGAAGAAATAGAAAACCTGAACAGACCCGTAACCACTAAGGAAGTTGAAGCAGTCAAAATACTCATGAAAGAAATTGAGGAAGACACAAAGAAATGGAAAACAGAAAACTCTTCCATGCTCATGGATTGGAAGAACAAATATTGTGAAGATGTCAATGCTACCTAGAGCAATCTACACATTTAATGCAATCCCTATCAAAATACCATCCACTTTTTTCAAAGAAATGGAACAAATAATCCTAAAATTTGTGTGGAACCAGAAAAGACCCCGAATAGCCAGAGGAATGTTGAAAAAGAAAAGCAAAGCTGGTGGCTTCACAATTCCGGACTTCAAGCTCTATTACAAAGCTGTCATCATCAAGACAGTATGGTACTGGCACAAAAACAGACACATAGATCAATGGAACAGAATAGAGAGCCCAGAAATGGACCCTCAACTCTATGGTCAACTAATCTTCGACAAAGCAGGACAGAATGTCCAATGGAAAAAAGCCAGTCTGTTCAACAAATGGTGTTGGGTAAATTGGACAGCCACATGCAGAAGAATGAAACTGGACCATTTCCTTACACCACACACAAAAATAGACTCAAAATGGTTGAAAGACCTAAATGTGAGACAGGAGTCCATCAAAATCCTAAAGGAGAACACAGGCAGCAACCTCTTTGACCTCAGCTGCAGCAACTTCTTCCTAGAAACATGGCCAAAGGCAAGGGAAGCAAGGGCAAAAATGAACTATTGGGACTTCATCAAGATAAAAAGCTTTTGCACAGCAAAGGAAACAGTCTACAAAACCATAAGACAACAGACAGAATGGGAGAAGATATTTGCAAATGACATATCAGATAAAGGGCTAGTATCCAAAATCTATAAAGAACTTATCAAACTCAACATCCAAAGAACAAATAATCCAATCAAGAAATGGGCAGAAGACATGAACAGACATTTTTCCAAAGAAGACATCCAAATGGCCAACAGACACATGAAAATGTGCTCAACATCGCTTGGCATCAGGGGAATCCAAATCAAAACCTCAATGAGATACCACCTCACACCAGTCAGAATGGCTAAAATTAAGAAGTCAGGAAACAACAGATGTTGGCGAGGATATGGAGAAATGGGAACCCTCCTACACTGTTGGGAATGCAAGCTGGTGCAGCCACTCTGGAAAACAGTATGAAGGTTCCTCAAAAAGTTGAAAATAGAGCTACCGTATGACCCAGCAATTGCACTACTGGGTATTTACCCCAAATATACGAATGTAGTGATCCAAAGGGGTCTTGCACCCCAATGTTTATAGCAGCAATGTCCACAATAGCCAAACTATGGAAAGAGCCAAGATGTCCATCAACAGATGAATGGATAAAGAAGATGCGGTATACATATATATACATATACATATACGTATCTGTATATATACATATATATACGTATATGTATATGTATATATATGTATATATATATACAATGGAATATTATGCAGCCATCAAAAAAGAAGAAAAAAAAAACAGCAAAATCTTGCCATTTGCCACAACGTGGATGGAACTAGAGCGTATTATGCTAAGCGAAATAAGGCAATCAGAGAAAGACATGTATCATATGATCTCACTGATATGAGGAATTCTTAATCTCAGGAAACAAACTGAGGGTTGCTGGAGTGGTGGGGGTTGGGAGGGATGGTGTGGCTGGGTGATAGACATTGGGGAGGGTATGTGCTATGGTGAGCGTTGTGAATTGTATAAGACTGATGAGTCAAATACTTGTACCTCTGAAACAAATAATACATTATATGTTTAAAATAAAATAAATAATATATTATATGTTAAAAAAAAGATAGTAGGAAGGGAAAAATGAAGGGGGATTCGGAGGGGGAGAAAAACCATAAGAGACTATGGACTCTGAGAAACAAACTGAAGGTTCTAGAGGGGACGGGGGTGGGGGGATGGGTTAGCCTGGTGATGTGTATTAAAGAGGGCTCGTATTGAATGGAGCACTGGGTGTTATACTCAAACAATGAATCATGGAACACTACATCAAAAACTAATGATGTAATGTATGGAGATTAACATAACAGAATAAATTTTTTAAAAAACTGAAAAAAAAAGAAAGGATAAGAACCATAGGATCTTGTCAATAGATGCAGAAAAAGCACTTGACAAAATACAGCATCGTTTCTTGATAATAACCCTCAACAAAATAGAGATAGATGGAACTTACCTCAACATCATAAAGGCCATATATGAAAGAGCCATAGCTAATATCATTCTCAATGGGGAAAACTGAGAGCCTTTCCCCTATGGTCAGGAAGAAGAAAAGAATATCCACTCTCGGGCGCCTGGGTTGGTTGGCTCAGTTGGTTAAGCGACTGCCTTTGGCTCAGGTCATGATCCTGGAGTTCCCAGGTTCGAGTCCCGCATTGGGCTCCCTGCTCAGCAGGGAGTCTGCTTCTCCCTCTGACCTTCCCCCCTCTCATGCTCTCTCTATCTCATTCTCTCTCTCAAATAAATAACATCTTAAAAAAAAAAAAGAATATCCACTCTCATCATTGCTATTTAACATCGTACTGGAAGACTTAGCCTCACCAATCAGATAACAAAAAGAAATAAAAGGCATCCAAATTGGCAAGGAAGAAGTCAAACTTTCACTATTTCCAGATGGCATGATACTCTATGTAGAAAACCCAAAAGACACCTCCAAAAAAATGCTAGAACTAATACATGAATTCAGCAAAGTTGCAGGACATAAAATCAATGTGCAGAAATATGTTGCATTTCTTTTTTTTTTAATTTTTATTTATTTATTTGACAGAGAGAGACACAGAGAGAGAGGGAACACAAGCAGGGGGAGTGAGAGAGGGAGAAGCAGGCTTCCCGCGGAGCAGGGAGCCCGATGCGGGACTCAATCCCAGGACCCTGGGATCATGACCTGAGCCGAAGGCAGACACTTAAGGACTGAGCCACCCAAGCGCCCCCGCATTTCTATACACAAATAATGAAGCAGCAGAAAAAGAAATCAAAGAATTTATCCCATTTGTAATTGCACCAAAAACAGTAAGATACTTAGGAATAAACCTAAGGAGATAAAATATCTGTACTCTGAAAACTATAGATCGCTTATGAAAGAAATTGAAGAGGATACAAAGAAATGGAAAAGCATTCCGTGCTTATGGATTGGAAAAACAAACATTGTTAAAATGTCTATACTACCCAAAGCAATCTACACGTTTAATGCAATCCCTATCAAAATACCACCAGCAGTTTTCACAGAGCTAGAACAAACAATCCTAAAATTTGTATGGAACCACCAAAGATCCCAAGCAGCCAAAGCAATTCTGAAAAAGAAAAACAAAATTGGAAGCATCACAATTCCAGATGTCAAGCTCTATTACAAAGCTATAGTCCTCACGACAGTGTGGTACTGGCACAAAAACAGACACATAGATCAATGGAATAGAATAGAGACCTGAGAAATGAACCCACAACTATATGGTCAACTCATCTTTGACAAAGCAGGAAAGACTATCCAGTGGAAAACAGACAGTCTCTTCAACAAATGGCATTGGGAAGACTGGACAGTAACATGCAGAATAATGAAACTGGATCACTTTCTTACACCATACACAAAAATAGACTCAAAATGGATGAAAGACCTAAATATGAGGCAGGAAACTGTCAAAATCCTAGAGGAGAACACAGGCAGAAACCATTTTGACTTCAAGCCATAGCAACTTCTTACGAGATACAACACTGCAGGCAAGGGAAACTAAAGCAAAAATGAACTATTGGGACTTCATCAAGATAGAAATCTTCTGCACAGCAAAGGAAATAATCAACAAAACTAAAAGGCAGCCTACAGAATGGGAGAAGATATTTGCAAACGACATATCTGATAAAGGGCTAGTATCCAAGATCTATAAAGAACTTATCAAACTCAACACCCAAAAAACAAATAATCCAGTTAAGAAATGGGCAGAAGACATGAATAGACACTTTTCCAAAGAAGACATCCAGATGGCTAACAGACACATGAAAAGATGCTCATCACTCATCATCAGGAAATTACAAATCAAAATCATGATGAGATACCACCTCACACCTGTCAGAATGGCTAAAATTAACATAAGAAACAAAGTTGTTGGTGAGGATGCAGAGAAAGAGGAAGCCTCTTGCACTGTTGTGGGAATGCAAACTGGTGCAGCTGCTCTGAAGAAGAGTATGAAGTTTCCTCAAAAAGTTAAAAATAGAGCTACCCTATGATCCAGCAATTGCACTACTGGGTATTAACCCAAATGTCCATCGACTGATAAATGGATGAAGAAGATGTGGTATACATATACAATGGAATATTACTCAGCCATCAAAAAAATGAAATCTTGCCATTTGCAATGACGTGGATAGAGTAGAGTATATTATGCTAAGTGGAATAAGTCAGTCAGAGAAAGACAAATACCACCTGATCTCACTCATGTGGAATTTAAGAAACAAAACAGATGAACATATGGGAAGGGGGAAAAGAAAAAAAGGAGGGAGGGAAGCAAACCATAAGAGAATCTTCTTTTTTTCAAGATTTATTTATTGGAGAAAGAGCAGAGGCACTAGGAGAGAGAGAATCCTCAAGCACACTCCTTACTGAGCGCAGAGTCCAACACAAGGCTCCATGAGGAGATGGAGATCATGACCCTGAGATCATGACCTGAGCTGAAATCAGGAGTCAGATGCTTAACTGACAGAGCCACCCAGGCGCCCCCAAAAGAGACTCTTAATGATAGAGGACAAACTGAGGGTTGATGGAGGGAAGTGGGTAGGGTGATGAGTATTAAAGAGGGCACATGTGATGAGCACTGGGTGTTGTATGTAAGTGATGAATTCCTGAATTCTACTCCAGAAACCAATACTGCATATTGTATATTCAAAATTTAAATTAAAAAAAAAAGAAAAAGGGGTACCTGGATGGCTCAGTCGTTAAGCATCTGACTTGATTTCATTTCAGGTCATGATCTTAGGGTCATGAAATCGAGCCCCACATAGGTCTCCACACTCAGTGGGGAGTCTAACTGAGATTCTCTCTCTCCCTCTCCCTTGGCCCCTCCCCCCCACTGTCTCTCTCTCTCTCTCTCTTTCTCTTTCTCTCAAATAAATAAATAAATCTTAAATAAATAAATAAATAAATAAAGGACAAATAAATAAAGTCTTTGTCTAGTAAGTCCAATGTCTGGGTTCCTTTTTTCTTTTTTTTTAAGTAGGCTTCACACTGGGTGTGGCCCAATGTGGGGCCTGAACTCACAACCCTGAGATCAAGACCAGAACTGATATCAAGAGTCAGACACTCAAACAACGGAGCCAACCAGATGCCCCCAACATCTGGGCTTCTTAAGGAATGGTTTCTGTTAGGTGATTTGCTAATATTTTCTCCTGGTACATGCCTTGTCTTCTCATTCTTTTAATGATCCATTCATTCTTTCAAAGATCCAAAGTTCTCAATATTGATGAAGGCCAATTTATTAAATTTTCTTTTTTGGATCATGTTTTTGATGTTGTACCCAGGAAATCTTTGCCTAATCCAACATTACAAAGATTCAAAATGTATTTTCTGCTACAAGTTCTATAATTTGGGGTTTTAGATCTATGATCCATTTTGAGTCAAGTTTTCATTATGTTGTAAGTTATGATTCAAATTCCATTCATTTTGCATGTGGATATCCAAATTTTCCAGGACCATTTATTGAAAAGTCTGTTCTTTTTCCACTGAATTAGCTTTATACCTTTATCGAAAATCAGCTTAGCATGCATGTGTGGATTTCTGAACTCTATCTCATCCCATTGATCTATTTGTCTATATTGTCACCAGTACCCACCATTGTGACTACTGTACCCTTAAAATAAATCTTGAAGTTAAGTAGTATTAGTTCCCCAACTTTGTTCTCTTTCAAAGTTTTTCTAATTTAGGCCTTTTGCCTTTCTAATTAATTTTAGAGTTAGTTTGTCAATTTGTAACCCTCCTGGGCATTTCTAATCCTGCAGGGATTTTGATTGGGTATGCATTGAACAGATACATTAATTTGGGGTAGAATTGACATCTTAACAATATTGAGTTTCCCAATCCATGAACGTGCTATATATTTCCGTTTATTTAGGTCTTTAATGTTTCTTAGCAATGTTTAGCAGCTTTCAGTGTTCAGGTTTTAGTCAAGTTGGGCTGCCATAAAAAATACCACAGATTGTGTGGCTGAAATTAATTTTCTCAGTGTTCTAGAGGCTGGAAAGCCTAAGAAGAAAGACCTGGAAGATTTAATTCCTGATGAGAATTCTCTTCTCGGCTTGTGAATGACCACCTTCTTGCTGTGTCCTCACATAGTGGAAAGAGAAAATTCTGGTGTCTCTTCCTCTTCTTGTAAGGGCACCAGCCCTATTAGATTAGGGCCTCACCCTTACGACCTAATTTAACCTTTATCATCTTCTATCTCCAAATACAGTTATATTGGAAGTTGGGGCTTCAAATATGAATGTTGGGGGAACACAGTTCAGTCCACAGTGAAGTCTTTTACATATTGCTATATTTATCCCTATTTCACATGTTTTTCTGATATTGTAATGGAATTACTTTTGAATTTCAATTTTCAAGTGTTTGTTGGTAGTAGATAGAAGTACAATTGATTTTTACAGGTTGCTATTGTATCCTGCAACCTTGCTAAACTCAATTATTCTAGTAGCTTCTGTAGCTACTAGTAGCTTCAATCAGATTTTCTATATAGAAGATCATGTCTTTATAAGGGATAAAAATAGTTTTATGCCTTCCTTTCCAATCTGCCTTATTTTCTTTTCTTTCCTCAATGCACTGGCTAGAACTGCAAGTACAACATTGAACAAAAGTGTTAGGAATGGACATCCTTTTTTTTTGTCCCTAATCTTAGGGGGGAACATTCAATCTTTCTCTGTTAATTATGATGATAGCTGTTAAGTTTTTCATAGCTTTTTTTTTTTCTATCAGTTTGGAGTTTCCTTCCATTTTCAGTATGCTGAGAAGTTTGTTTTGTTTGTTTGATTTTAATCAGGAATAGATATTGGATTTTGTCAAATGTTTTTGTTCTGCATCTATTCAGATGACTATATGGTATTCTTGTATATTAGCTTTACTATGGTGAATTACACGAATGATTTGAATGTTAAAACAACCTTTCATTCCTAGGATAAACCCCACTTGGTCATAATGTATTATGCTCTTTCTATATTGTTGGACTCAATTTGTCAAGATTTGATTAGGAATTTTTTTATCTATGTTCATGAGGGATATTAGTACCTAGTTTTCTTTTCAGGAATGTCTTTGGTTTTGATATCAGGATAATGTTGGCTTCATAGAAAGAATTAGGAAGTATTTCCTCATTTGAATTTTCTGTAGAACTGGTATTATTTCCTCCTTAAATGTTTGGTAGAATTTCCTAATCGAACCATCTAACATGGACTGTTCTTTGTGGAAGGTTTTTAACTAACAAATCAATTCTTTTAATAAATATATAGTTTTTAAGTTATCTGAAAAGTGAGCTTTGGTAACTCGTATCCTTTTTTTTTTTTTTAAGATTTTATTTAGTTGAGAGAGAGAGAGACAGAAATAGTGACAGAGAGTATGAGTGGGAAGGAGAGGGAGAAGCAGACTCCCCGCTGAGCAGGGAGCCTGACGCGGGGCTTGATCCCAGGACCCTGAGATCATGACCTGAGCTGAAGGCAGACACTTAACTGACTGAGCCACCCAGGTGCCCTGGTAACTTGTATCTTGTAAGAATTTGTCCAGTTCATCTAATTTGTCAAATTTATTGGCCTACAGTTGTTCATAGTATTCCATTATTATAATTTTAATGTATATAGAAACTAAAGTGATGTCAACTCTCTATTCCTGATATTGATAATTTATGTCTTTTTCCTGATAACTCTGGCTATTGATTTTCTCAAAGAAACAGCTTTTAGTTTCATTCATCATTCATTCTCTCCCTGCTCTCCCACCCTATTTTCAATTTCATTGATTTTTACTCTGTCTTATCCTTTCTTTTTTCTTCTTCGGCCTTATTTCCTCTCCTTTGTCTAGTTTCTTTTTTTTTTTTTTTTTTTTAAAGATTTTATTTATTTATTTGAGACAGAATGAGAGAGAGAGAGAGCTCATGAGAGGGGGGAGGGTCAGAGGGAGAAGCAGGTTCTCCGCCGAGCAGGGAGCCCGATGTGGGACTCGATCCCGGGACTCCAGGACCATGACCTGAGCCGAAGGCAGTCGCTTAACCGACTGAGCCACCCAGGCGCCCTCCTTTGTCTAGTTTCTTAAGGTAGAAGCTGAGATCATTGATCTGAGAACTTTTTCTTTTCTAATACAAGCATTTAGGACAATAAAAATCCATCTACCTACTGCTTTAGATTTATCCCACAGGTTTTGATGTACTTTAATTTTTATTCAATTTTTAAAATGTTATAACTTCCCTTTTGATTTCTTCTTTGACCTCTGTGTTATTAAAAGTATGTCTGAGTTTCCAAGTATTTTCCTGATATATTTCCAGATATATTTCCTGATACTGATTTCCAATTTAATTCCATTGTGGTCAGAGAATACACTTTGTATGACTTGATCCCTTTTAATTTATTTTTTTTGGCCCAGAATATGGTTTAACTTAATAAATGCTCCATGTGCACTTCAAAATAATGTGTATCCTGCTGTTGTTGAGGGCTGTTTCCTATAAATGTCAAATAGATTAAAATGGTTCATCATATTGTTCTAGTCGTCTCTATACTTAACTGATTTTCTGTCTAATTGTTCTGTTAATTATTGAAAGAAGGATTTTTTTTTAAGATTTTATTTATTTATTTGACAGCGAGAGAGAGAGACAGCAAGAGAGGGAATATAAGCAGGGGGAGTGGGAGAGGGAGAAGCAGACTTCCTGCTGAGCTGGGAGCCTGATGCAGGGCTCTATCCCAGGACCCTGGGATCATGACCTGAGCTGAAGGCAGACGCTTAACGACTGAGCCACTGAGGCATCCCTGAAAGAAGGATTTGAAGGCTCCAAATATAATTAAGTTGTAGTTCTGTCAGTCTTTGTTCCATGCATTCTAAGGCTCTCTTAATGGGTGCAAAGATGTTTAGGATTATTATGTCTTCTTGATGAATTCACCTCTTTATCTTACAAAATGATACTCTTTATAAATCCCTGGTAATATTACTTGCTCTGAAATTGACTTTTTCCTTTCTTTCTTTTTTTTAAAAAATTTTTTATTTATTTATTTGACAGAGAGAGTAGCAGGCAGAGTAGCAGGTAGCGGGAGAGGGGGAAACAGGCTTCCCGCTGAGCAAGGAGCCCGATGCGGGGCTTGATCCCAGGACCCTGGGACCATGACCCTAGCCAAAAGCAGTTGCTTGACCAACTAGCCACCCCAACGCCCCTATATTTCTTTTTTTTTTTTTTTAAGATTTTATTTGAGAGAGAGAGAGAGAGCAAGAGAGAGCACAAGACGGGGGAGGGTCAGAGGGAGAAGCAGACTCTCCTCTGAGCAGGGAGCCTGATGTGGGCCTCCATTCCGGGACTCCAGGATTATGACCTGAGCCAAAGGGAGTCGCTTCACCAGCTGAGCCACCCAGGCACCCTGTCCTTTATTTCTTTTCTTTGAAATCTACTTTGTCTATTCAGTTTTCTTTTGATTAGTGTGAACATGGTATATCTTTTTCTATTCTTTCATTTTTCACCTATTTGTCTTTATATTTAAAGTGGGTTTCTACATGCAGATATGGTTTTTGTTTGTTTGGTTTTGGGGTTTTTTTAGCCATTCTGAAAATCTCTGCCTTTAAATTAGGCTATACAATCTACATTTAATGTGATTATTGATATGATTAATTTTAAATTTACCGTCTTGCAATTTGCTTTCTCTTTGTTTCAACTGTTCTTTGTTCTCTTTCTCACCTTTCTTCACTCTTCTTTTGGATTAATTGAGTATTCTTTTATTCTATTCTTTTTAGCTATAACTCCGTGTTGTGTTATTTTAGTGGTTATTTTAGGTTTTACAGTATACATCTCTAACTTACCACAATATAATATCGTGATAATATACCTCTCTGCATATAGTATTAGAACATTACAACATTATATGACCATTTTTCACCTCCTGGCCATTCTGCTTTTGTGGCCATACGTTTTACTTCTATGTATGTTATACAACCCAGAATACATTCTTACTATGTTTACTTTAACAATAGACTATCTTTTAAAAAGGTTTAAATAATAAGAAAAAACCCCTCTTTTATTTAACTACATAGTTACCCTCCCCTGTGCTCTTCATTCTTTTGTGTAGATCTAGATTTCCATCTGAGAACACCTTTCCTTCTGCTCAAAGGACTTTTATTATTTGTTTTAGTAGATCTTATGATGAATTCTTTCAGCTATTGTTTGCCTGAAATAGTCCTTAATTTGCCTTTGATTCTTTTTTTTTTTTAAGATTTTATTTATTTGACAGAGAGAGACATGGCGAGAGAGGGAACAGGGGGAGTGGGAGAGGGAGAAGCAGGCTTCTCACTTAGCAGGGAGCCCGATGCGGAGCTCAAACCCAGGACCCTGGGATCATGACCTGAGCCGAAGGCAGACGCCTAACGACTGAGCTACTCAGGTGCCCCAATTTGCCTTTCTTAAAGATATTTTCACTAGATAAAGAGTTTTCAGTTGACAATAAAAAAAACCATACTTCAACATGTTGTTCTTTGATGTCTCTTGGCTTTTATTGTTCCCCACAAGCTATCATCCTTATATTTGTTCCTCTGTACCTGTTTTCCTTCTATGGATGATTTTAAGATCTTTTTTTTTTTTTAAAGATTTTATTTATTTATTTGACAGAGAGAGACACAGCGAGAGAGGGAACACAAGCAGGGGGAGTGGGAGAGGGAGAAGCAGGCTCCCCGTGGAGCAGGGAGCCCCATGCGGGGCTCGATCCCAGGACCCTGGGATTATGACCTGAGCCGAAGGCAGACGCTTAATGAATGAGCCACCCAGGCACCCCTGTTCAATTTAATTTTTATATTTCTGAGCTCCAAGTGTCTATTTAATATGTTCAATCTTTCCTCTTATTTCTTGCAGATGTAGCAAGAAACATAAAATTATAACAAAAAAATAGTTATAATAACTCTTTTATGTGTCCTTGTCTACCAATTCTATCACCTGTGTCATTTTGGGGTTAATTTTCTTTGCTTAGTTTTTCTCCTCATTATGGGTCTTCCCAGGTTCCTAGATCCATATCTTCAACTCAGAAAGACCACTGGGCTCTGCCTGTTTCCCCTCTGTGCTTCATTGCCTGGAGACTGTCTTCTGTAATAAGGTGGGGTAATCCTAGGGCTCACCTTGTTTGTCCCCTATCTCTCAGTGATTACTGTCTTTCATTGCCTGATGTTCAATGTCTTAAAAATTGTATTTCATATATTTTGCTTTCCTCCCCACCAGTTGTTTCAGGCTCTATTGCTCCTTCTTGTAAGGGAGCAGAAGTTTCTCTCACTTAAAAAAATTGCTGCTATATCAAACATCTTTTTACCCACCATAACGGTATGAAACTAGAAATCAATTACAAGAAGAAAACTGGAAAAACCACAAACACATGAACACTAAATAACATGTTACTGAACAACAAATGGGTCAATGAATAAATGAAAGAGGAAACCAAAAAAATACTTTAAGACAAATGAAAACGGAAACACAACTTTCCAAAATCTATGGGATGCAGCAAAAACAGTTCTAAGAGGGAAGTTCATAGTGATACAGGCCTACCACAGGAAACAAGAAAAATCCCAAATAAACAATCTAAGCTTACAGCTAAAGGAACTATAAGAAGAACAAACAAAGCCCAAAATTAGTGGAAGGAAGGAAATAATAAAGCCCAGATCAGAAATAAATATTTTTAAAAACAATAGAAAAGATCAATGAAACTAAACCTGGTCCATTGAAAAGATAAACAAAATTGGTAATACTCTAGCCAGATTTATCAAGAAAAAAAAAAGAGAGGAACCAAATAAATAAAATTGGAAATGAAAGAGGTGAAATTATAATGGACACCACAGAAATACAAAGAATTATAAGAGACTACAATGAAAAATTATATGCCAACAAATTAGACAATCAAAAAGAAATGGTAAATTCCTAGAAACACTCAATCTCCCAAGACTGAATCATGAAGAAATAAAAAATCTGAATAGTAATGACAATTACAAGTAATGACATTGAAGCAGTAATTTAAAAACTCCTGAAAAACAGAAGTCCAGGACCAGACAGCTTCAGATGAATTCTGCTAAACGTTAAGAAAAGCATTAGTAGTTATTCTTCTCAAATTACTCCAAAATATTGAAGAGGAAGCAAGGCTTCTAAACTCAATTTTATGAGGCCAGCATTACCCTGATACCCAACACTAAGACACCATGCAAAAAAAGAGAACTACCGGCCAATATCCCTGATGAACATAAATGCAAAAATCCTCAACAAAATATTAGCACGCTGAATTCAACAATACATTAAAAGAAGCAGACGCCATGATCAAGTGGGATTTATTCCAGGGATGTAAGGTGGTTCAACATGTACAAATCAATCAATGTGATATACCACATTAAAAAAAATGAAGGATACAAATCATATGATTATCTCAATGAATGCAGAAAAACAGCAAAATTAAACATCAATTTATGATAAAGTGGGTATACAAGAAATGTACCTCAACATAATGGGTATGGAAGAAACAAAGTGGGTATAGAAGAAATGAATCTCAATGTAATAAAGGCCATGGATGACAAACCTACAGCTAACATCATACTCAATGGGGAAAAGCTAAAAAAGCTTTTTCTCTAAGATGAAGAACAAGACAGGAATACTGCTCTCACTGCTTTTATTCAACATAGTATTGGAAGTCTTAGCCACAACAATTAGGGGAAAAAATAAAATAGAAGGCAACAAAATTGGAAGGGAAGAAGTAAAACTGCTATTTAGAGATTACATGATATATACATAGAAAACTTTAAAGACTTCACCAAAAAAACTATTAGAACTAATAAATGAGTTCAGTAAAGTCTCAGGATACAAAAATAACATACAGAAATTGGTTGCATTTATATATACTAATAATGAGCTATCAGAAAGAGAAATTAAGAAAACAATCTCATTTTAAATTGCACCAAAAAGAGTAAAGTACATAGGAATAAATTTAACCAAGGAAGTGAAACAAAACACCTGTACTCTGAAAACTATAATACATTGACAAAAGAAACTGAAGATGACACAAATGGAAAGATATTTCATGCTCATGGATTAGAAGAATTAATATTGTTAAAATGTCCATACTATGTGGGGGGATGGATGAAATAGGTGATGGGGATTAAGGAGTGCACTTGCTGTGATGAGCACTGGGTGATGTATGGATGTGTTTAATCACTATATTGTACACCTGAAACAAATATAACACTGCATGTTAACTATACTGAAGTTAACATATAAAAAAAAAGAAAAAATGTCCATACTACCCAAAGTAATCTACAGATTCAATGTAATCCCCATCAAAATACCAATAGCATTTTGAACAAAGAATAACTAATCCTAAAATTTGTATAGAACCGCAAAGACCCCAAATAGCCAAAACAATCTTGAGAAAGCAGAACAAAGCTGTAGGTATCACAATCCCTGATTTCAAAGTATACTACAAAACTATAATAATCAAAACAGCTTGGTACTGGCACAAAAACAGACATAGATCAATGGAATAGAACAAAGAGCCCCCCCCAAAAAACAACTCAAGAAGACAAGAATATACAGTAGGGAAAAGACAGTCTCTTCACTAAATGGTGGTGGGAAAACTGGACAGCTACATGCAAAAGAATGAAATTGGATTACTATTTTACACTATATACAAAAATAAATTCAAAATGGATTAAAGACTTGAATGTAAGACCTAAAACCATGAAACTCCTAGAAGAAACCAGAGGCAGTAAGCTCTTTGACATAAGCCTCAGCAATAACTTTTTGGACCTGTCCCTTTAGGCAAAAGGGCAACAAAAGCTAAAATAAATAAATGGGATTACATTAAACTAAAATGCACAGTGAAGGAAACCATCAACAAAATGAAAAGGTAATCTACTCAATGGAAGAAGATATTTGCAAGTCATGTATCTGATGAGGGGTTAATATCCAAAAGATATAAGGAACTTACCCAACTTAATATTTAAAAAGCCCAAATAACCTGATTTAAAAATGAGCAGAAGACATAAATAGACATTTCTTCAAAGAAGACATACAGATGGCCAACAGGCACATGAAAAGATGTTCAATATCGCTAATCGTCAGGGAAACGAAAATCAAAACCACAATGAGATGTCATCTCACACCTGTCAGATTGGTTATTATCAAAAAAACAAAAAATAATATGTGTTGGTGAGGATGGGCAGAAAAAGGAACTCTTGTACACTGTTGGTGGGAATGTGAACTGGTGCAGCCGCTGTGGAAAATGGTGTGGAGTTCCTCAAAAATTAAAAATGGAGGGACTCCTGCGTGGCTTAGTCGGCTAAGTGTCTGCCTTTGGCTCAGGTCATAATCCCACGGTCCTGGGATTGAGCCCTGCTCAGCAGGGAGCCTGCTTCTCCCTCTGCCTGCCACTACCCCTGCTTGGGTGCGCTCTCTCTCTCTGACAAATGAATAAATAAAATCTTTAAAAAAAATAAAAATTTTAAAAATTTTTAAAAAATGGAAATGCCATATGATCCAGCAATTCTACTTCTAGGTATTATCAAAAGAAAGCAAAACACCAACCAGAAGAGATATATGCACCCCTATATTCATTGCAGCATTATTTATGATAGCTAAGATATAGAAGCAAATTAAGTGTCCATTGATAGATGAATGGATAAAGATGTGGTATATATATGTATATGAATATTATTCGGCTATAAGAAAGAATGAAATTTCACCATTTGCAACAACATGGATGGACTTAGAGGGTATTATGCCAAGTAAAATAAGGCAGACAGGGAAGATTTCACTTATATGTGGAATCAAAAGAAGAAAACAAACAAAACAAAACAGACACGGACTCATGTACAGGAAGCAAACTGTTGGTTACCAGAAAGGGAAGGGTTGAGGGGTGGGTGAAATAGGTGAAGGGGATTAAGAGGTACAAACTTCCAGTTATAAAATAAGTCATGGAAATATAATGTACTGCATAGATCATATAGTCAGTAATATTGTAATAACTTTGTATGGTGATAGATGGTAATGAGATTAATGGGGATCACTTCATAATGTATAAAAATATTGACCATCATGTACACCTGAAACTCACAGGATACTGTGTTAATAATACTTCAATAAAAAAATTTTAATAATGGTATGAATTTACCATTGTTTTAAACAGTCCCCTATAGATGAATATTTGAGTTATTTCCAATAATTGTGACTACAAACAATGCTGTAATTATTACCCTTGTGCTCACAGCATTTTATATGTGTGCAAGCTCGTCTTTAGGGTTCATTTCCATAAATGGAATATCCGGGTTAAAGAACGCATGCATTTGACATTTAGGCAGACATTGCCAAATTCCCTTCTATACACTGTCATTCTTGTGCCCACCAGTTATTTCTGAGAATGCCTGCCAGTAGAGTGAGTTGTCAATATTTTGGATTTTGCCCCTGTGACAGGTAAGAAATTTCATTACCATTTTAGTGTCTGTTCTTCCAGTTTTTTCGTATCTGTATATGTGCATATGTCAATAAATTTCTGATGCTACCTTTGTACCCCTCCTCAGGCTCATCTCCTGCCTTTCCTTTTCCTCCCCATCCATAACATCAGCTACCTTTTATATCATACATACTACTGGCAAAGCTATTAGAAAACAGAGCGAGATGTAAAACTTGGCTCCAAAGTCCTCTCTCTACTCCACAGTCACGGTGTGCGAAACAGCGTGCAGTTCCATTGAGTTCATATGAGAATCATTTCTCTTTGAAATGGTTCCCGATGGGCCCAAGCTAGATGTCACAGTCTCAGCACTTTTATTATTGCATTTAGCTCACTGATTCATGATTATTTCCATTGCTCTCCTAAGGTTGGGGTATGTGTTTTAGCATCTCCAGAGCCTTGGACGATGCCGCCACTGATTAGTCGCTCAATAAAATATTTCACGAGTGACACACCGAGGGTGAACGCCTAAAATGTAGAAAATGGCCTCGTGCCCAACCCAAACAGGGAAAGGTCCATTTATCTTGGCCCCCAGCAGCCTTTGCGGCTCTCCCCCCAGCAGGTCCCGGCTGGCCCCGCCCTCCAGCCCGACCTCGGCTCGCCCTCCTTCCCTTCGGCCTCGCCTCTAGCTCCGCCCCGGCGCTCCTCTCCTGCCCCGCCCGCCAACCTCACGCTCCTCCCTCTAGGCCCATCTTCACGCCCGCCCCCCGCACGCTTCCCTTAAGCCCCGCCTCCAACCCTGCACCTCCAGCGTTTTCCCTTCTGCCCCGCCCACCGCCGTTCCTCGCCCTCCACGCTCCTCCTCCTTCGACCCCGCTTCCAGTGGAGCGAGGACGCTTCGGAGCCGTAGGAGCGGCCCTCGACCCAAGCGCCCGCTGTACGGCTGACGTCAGCACGCCGGGGGGTGGGGCCGGAAGAAGACGCGCGCGTCGAGAGCGTGAGCTCGCCTGTGAGTCGGAGACCCGCAGCGCGGTTCGTTGACTCTGTTCCGAGCCGTCTCCCGCGGCCCGAGGCCGTCCGTCGCCGCCTGCCCGCCCGCCGGCCGCAGAGCCGCGCCTGCGCAGCGTCCCCGGCCCGAGCAGGCGGCGCCGGCGGCCATGGCGCACCGCTGCCTGCGGCTTTGGGGCCGGGGAGGCTGCTGGCCCCGCGGCCTGCCCCCACTGCTCGTGCCTGGGGGCCGCATGGGCCCCACCGACCGTTCCTGCCTTCGGACGGTGAGTCCCGGGGGCCCAGCGTCCTCCGCCCCCGGCCCGGCCCGACCCTCGGGCCTGCTTCCGGCCCGGGAGAGCAGGGTGTCAAGGTCACCGGCCCCCGGGCGCCCTGGCGCCTGTCCGGGCGTCCGGGGCGGGTTCGTGAGGCCGCGTGCGCTGCGTGTTAAATGCTGTGTCGCCCCAGCGTTTCAAATCATTTATCCCGTAAGCACGCTGTGCGTGGCAAACCCTGGGTATAAAATTGGATTTTTGAAAACAGAATCAGATACTTGTGCGTCAGGAAGCTTCAAAAAGATCATTTGGGAGGGTCCTCTGACTTCATTAAGGACGAACCCATTTTACAGATAGAGCAGCTGAGTGCTCGCTTCGGCAGCACATATACAGATAGTGCAGCTGAGACCTAGAAACGTTAAGGAACTTGTCTGTCATATCACCAGTATAGGTTGCCTTTCTTTCACCTGCTTTCATGGTACTGGAAAATAGCAGCTGTCGTGCATGTGTTTTAAGGGTTGGCAACGTGAGCATGATTTAATGAAAGCACAGGTTTTGGAGGTAAGCTACTCAACCTCTCTGAGCCTCCATTTCTCCATCTGTTGAATGGGGCTATTGCTGCCATTCTGGGTCTGGTACATAGTAGATAATACATACTAACTATGATTATTAACATCACCTCCTCAGAGTAGAGTGTGTGTTTTTTGTTGCATAAGAAGGCCTGTCTTCAGTAGGCGGCTATTTCTCTGTTGGTGGTAACGAGCAGATACAGGGCTCCAACGTGTGGGCTACGGTAGTACGTTTTTCTGAAGTGATGATAATGTGTTCTCACGGAACAGCGGCAGTAATCTGTCAAGTAAAGGTTCATGTAACGGGTGGGTAATCCATATCAGCTTTTTCAGCCACACGGTCTCTTGCTGTCTGCCGGTTTTTTAGAGACCAGCCTTGCATTGGTTTACTTAGGGGCATAGGGGCAAAAGAACATGGAACACAGGAATCTGTCACTTACTAGCCAGATGCCCTTGGGGAAATTATCTCAGCCTCTCCACTTAAAATGGGATATTAATGGCACCTGCATTCATGATTTTCTTTGAAAGTCTTGCCAATCTTGGAGTATCTTCATCTTTTTCTTACTTACTGCCCTGCACTAGGCCTAACATTTGCATTGCATCCGTGTTGCCATCTTACTTTGCCCTCTCCTTTTGTCCCTAGTGGATATTGGACTCAGACAAGAAACAGATAGGGATCTGCCTTGTGAGTTTGCAGTTACGATGTCAGGAATCTTACCTGAACCCCGTTTCTCTGTTGAGTGGCACTATTGTCCTGTGAGTCTTGGATGCTGAGGTATAAGGAAGTCTCCTGTGCCGATAGCAGTAGCTGATTGATTGGAGGGTCTGTGACACATTCCCTGGTGTTGCTTAGAAGATCTCTCTGGGGCTGTTAGGGCATTGCTGTGCTACCTGAAAGATTTGCCTTTAGGTTTGTGCTGCTGTTAAGGTCAGACACAGAAGTATGATTCTCACAGTTTTTCTGGGGAAAAGATTTTGGTATGAGATGTCATTCTCAGGTTTTATGCTCAGAGGAATAAGGACTGATGAAAAAGCAGCTAAAAAGTGCTCATACTGTCAAACATAAAAGCTAATCCTTTAATATGAGGTACTCTAAACTTAAATTTTGTGAGTTGATACTTTTTATCTTATCCTTTGAGTGGGTTTGGACTAGATAAGCAGAGAAAAGTTTCATTGATGGTGCCCTTAGAGAAAATAACCTCAGAGTTAAAAGCAGTTACAGGATTATTGCTAGAGGTATTCCAGGTCAACACAATTTGAAAATAGAAGGAGGTTTATCGGTCAATAAATGTTTATGGAGTACATATCTTGGGCCCGATTCTATACTTTACGGTGACATAAGGACTTACTTTATAGGGTGATGTAAAGAACCCTTACTCTCCAGTGGCTTTCAGAATAATTGGGAGTGGTAATTTAAATCTAGGTATCACTGTACGATTTTAACAGTGCTTTTACATACATTATTACATTTGATCCTCATGGTGGCATCCCTGGGAACTAGTTGTTTTCTCCCGTTACAGATGTGTAACTGAAGTTCCTAATATGAGATGTGTCATTCAAAAAATTCAGATTTATAGCTTTAACAAAATTAAAAGTTCTGACACCGTCTGCCTAGTGACTAGAGGTCCTTCAAATCCCAGGCCTAGATGTTGCTTTTCTTAAAACATCCGTAGGTCCCTTGAACATGTGATCACTTCCTCTGTGCTACCTCTGTTGCATATACTTAGACGTTTTGTATTGCTCTGTGTATTATACCATCCTGTAATAGGTTTGTTCTCAGGACTCTCTCCCTTGCACTTCTGAGTTTCTTAGAGGTAGGGATTGGTTCGGACTTCCAGACCCCCACCACTTACCAGTGTGTGGCCTGGATAGATGGCTCAGTGGATCAGTGTGACTTGTTATCTTATCCACCTTGACTAACAGGTCATTTTAATCCGTACCCTTTATGGATTTGGTATTGGAAAAGCTTTATTCACTTACGATACATTCTTATTTATTATCAGTGGTGGTTTCATAGGCCAAGTGTTCCCAGGGGTCAGGGAGGGCCTAACACAACAGAAGCTCCAAATTCTGTCAGACCAGCATTGCTGTCAACCAAGATCAGTGTCAGTGTTTCTGTCCTATTTTGCTGTGTAGAATTGTATATTAATTTGAAGTTAAATCAGCTCATGCTTTATCCTTTATTGACTTTTTTATTCACATCCCGTAAAATTAATCATTTTTATTGTACAATTCAGTGCTTTTTAGTATATTCACATGGTTATACAACCGTACTACTATCTATGTCCAGAACATTTCATCACCCCAGAAAGAAGCCTATAATCAAATTAGAGTCACTCCCCATTTCTCTACAACCAGTCCTCTAGCCCTAGGCAACTGCTAATCTACAGTCTCTGGATCTGCCTGTTTCGGACATTTCATAATGGTGGAATCATATAACGTGGCCTTTTGTGTCCGGTTTCTTTAATTTAGCATAATGTTTTTAAGGTTTATCCATGTGGTAGCATGTATCAGCGCTTCATTCATTTTTACGGCTGAGTAATATTCCATTGTTTGAGTATACCACATTTATCTCTTCATCATCACTTGATGGACGTTTGGGTTGTTTCCACTTTTTGGCTCTTGTGAATAATGCTGTTATGAACATTCATGTACAGCGTTTTGTGTGGACATGTTTTCCATTTCCTTGAGTAGGAGTGGACTGACTGGATCACATGGTAACTCTGCATTTAACTTTTTCAAAGTGGCTGCACTGCTTCCCATTCCCGCCAACAGTGCCCCAGGGCTCCGCTTTGTCCACAGTCTTCACATTCTCACCAGCGCTTTTTATTGTCTTTTGATTATAGTCATCCTGACAGATGTGGTTTTGTGATGTTCTCTTTTCCTCATCAGACCATAAATGGGGCAATGCTGGTGGATACTAATACAGATGAACTTCTCTTTAAACATTCTCATCTGTATTTAAAAGTTTGTTCTCCCCAGAAATGGTGATGATTTTTCACTTTGCCAAGGGATAGGATAACTTGAAGTTTTTCACTGCCAAATTCGGATGTATCCCCTCAGTGCACCTTGCTTTTAATTGTGAACCTAAAAATTTAATAGGGAGCTTGTTCAGTTTGTTTATGTTATACTTCAATTTACCTAGACTGTATTTAAAAAATAACTTTATAGCAACATACGTTACTTAAAGCAGAGATGTGTCTGTAATGGGACTTGAATAACCTGCACTCTCACCAGAATGACAATATATCAAATACCTTTAGCAAATGTTACTAGTGTAAGGATTTTTTTTTAAGGATTATCAGTGATGTCGGACCATAACTTCCTTATCCTGGAACTAAGATGAATTTAGTATTATGTTTGCAAGGTTTGCAAGCAGTGCTGTTGTAATTTCAGGTGAATAGTCTTGTAGTTTTATAGACCCTGCAAACCAAGACAGCATAAAGGAGCAGATTTTCTGTGTCAGTTTGTCTTTTGAATGCTACAAATTGATAAACAATGCCAAAGTGAATGTGTTGGTGGAGAATAGTAATTGGGCCACAGTTCTAACCTAGGCAGGATTTTGAAGTATTCTTGTCTTCTGGATCATAATTTATGTCTCCTGGTTCGGTTGCTGGATTAGAGTGGCACCGTCCTGGGCAACTGGAGGCCTCCCTTTTAAAGGGGGGAATCCCCTATGCTAGTGTGTAACCACCTGTTGAGGGGAGAAACATGTCATTCACTTTGAGATATTAGGAGAAGAAGTCCTCTTAAATGTTTTATCTTGATATAATTTTTATGCTTTTATTTATATGTCATGTTGCAGCTTTATCGATACGCTACAACTCAGGCAACAACCAGCAGAAATTCTCTTCTGACAGATGTAATTGCTGCTTATCAAAGATTCTGTTCTCGACCTCCAAAAGGTAAGCACACTCAGTGTGATCATAATGTTATATATTCTTGTTAAAGATGTACCAGGAGCACCGTGCCTGGGTGGCTCAGTTGGTTGAGCAGCTGCCTTGGGCTCAGGTCATGGTCCTGGGGTCCTGGAATCAAGCCCCGCATCGGGCTCCCTGCTCAATGGGGAGTCTGCTTCTCCCTCTCTCTCTGCCCCTCCTCCTGCTAGTGCTCTCTCACTCTCTCTCAAATAAATGAAATCTTAAAAATAAAAAATGTACCAGGAGCAGGTGTTTACTAATAGATGCATAGCTGTTGTTTCAGGTTGACTCAACTTCTGTCTCCTGTAAACCACCCCCTACCTACTTCTATCTGATTGCAGTGATGAAAATGTATCCCCTTCAATTATAACACTTTTGTAGGTAATGAAATTGGCATGCAAATGAGGCTTTTTTCTTTAACACCTCTGGTTATTTAAGCGTTGAATTACTTCTACACAAGAAATGCTATACTTTGAGCATAAGCGTTTTAATGAGGTATCAGCTTCAAAAATGAACATACAGACATAAAACCTAATGAATTTTAGTTTGAGGGTGTGTATTTTTTTTCTTTTTCTAACAGGATTTGAAAAATACTTTCCTAATGGAAAAAATGGGAAAAAAGCTAGTGAACCTAAAGAAGTTACCGGAGAAAAAAAAAGGTACCTTTTAAAAAGATTGTGTTTGAACTTACTACTTTCCTCTAGTATATGATGTTGCCGATCGTTTTCGCTGAACAAAGGAAGTGTTCTCTTAAGGCAGTTCTGAAGTGGAAGGTTACAAGTACATGCAAAGTTCTACAGACCCTGTGTTTCATTTCACCTAATTTTTCTGTTCATATTTTCTTGTCATTTTTCAAATTGAATTAAGTTCACCTTAGAGATGACCAGTCATATTTAACTCCAAATTTGGTCAATGTATTTTACACATCTGAATCGTTAAGAAAAATCTTAGAAACCTAATACATGCATTTTTATCTGGCATATATTTTGATATAGTGCAGTGTTTTTCAAATTGTTCCTCAGAGCCTGTCTTAGCTTAGGGTTTCAGATAGGGTTTCTTAGAGCTTGGTGGCTGGGAGGACTGTGTAGGCCCTGAGTCTCCTGTCCCCCTTTCACACGTGTGATAACATTTAGCACAATGCCCGGCACATTTTAGTTGGCATCTTTGTTTTTAGGGAAATGTAAGGAAAACTATAATACAGCCCTTGTTTTTTAAATGAACTTGGATCTAGTCGGAGAGACAAATACATGCTCAGAGAATGCAGGGAGTGAAAGCAAGGCTAGGGGCTAAGAGAAGGGAGAAGCGCTAGTGTGGCCTGCCTAGAGACATGGGCAGTTTGTACAGGGTTTCCCAGGGACACGGTGGCTCGTCTTTTTATCTTGGTTTAGGGGCAGATTAAGGGTAATAGGTCCATTTTTAAAATACAGCCTGTTGCATACTTTTTGCATATGTGTTACTTTGTCCTGTCCCAGTAGTAGGGAGTCTTGTCAAACAACTTTAGAAATGCGCTGTACTTTGTTTCCCAGCCCTGCGCCTCATTTCAGGTAGGGCTCGCCTCTCTCAGACCCTGCCTCACCTAAGACAGGGGTGCAGAAGCTCCTTGTGTGCATCATGGTGGGGTGAACACGTCAGGAACTCCGTGCTAGGTAGCTGCAGTCTCTCATCCTGCACGGTAGAGGGGTTGCTTCACCGTAGTTGAAGATGTTAGAGTAGTATTTGTGATTCTGTCAGAGGGGAGAAAAGTGGGGGGGTGGAGGGTGTTAATGGCATATTGGTTTCCCAGGGCTGCTGTAACAAAGCTCCACACCTGGGCGTCCTAAGCAGCACAAACATGCATCTCACAATTCTGGAGGCCGGAGGTCCAAGATCAGTGTGTTGGCAGGGTTGGTTTCTTCTGAGGGTCACCAGGGAAGGCTCTGTTTCAGACCTTTCTCCTTCGCTTACAGGTGACTGTCTTCTCCCTTGCCTCCTTCTCTCTGTGCATTTCTGTGTCCAAATTTACTCTTTTTATAAGAATGCCAATTATATTGGACTAGGATCTACCCATATGACCTCATTTTAAACTTGATTATTTTTCTCTAAAGACCCTATTTCCAAATAAGATCACAGTGGGCAAGGACTCAACATACGAATTTGGGGGAGGACACATATCAACCTGTAACAGTGACAAATTTTCAGATTCTTACAAACTAATTTTATGTGGGTAAGATTTTTTGGTTGTTGGGGTTTTTTGTTTTGTTTTGGTTTTTTGGTAGTCCATTATCAAAATCATGCCTCGCTTACAGAAGAAACTGTTACAGTATTCACTTCATGGGAGTGGGAAAGGGGAGCACCTCCTTTTTACCTTCAAGTGGGCATTCAGGAATTCGTTTACCTTCACCTCAAACACAACTCTGTCACTGTCTCAATGTCACTTAACACTGCAACCAGTTATTTACGAAGTTTCTTAAGCTACACCATTTTATCTGTAAAATGAGTATACTAGCATACTTGCCAGGTTGTTGGCGTATTGTGCAGGTATCACGGGATAGTGTGTGTAAAGTGCTGGCAAGCTCCCTCAAATGCTAACTCTCTGTTAGTCTCCTTTCTCATAGCAGACTGATGAGTTGCCATAAGCTCTTTCACAAGAAGACCTTTTTTTTGGATTTGTATAATGTTTTGATTTTTTTCAAAGACTGGAACTTCCCTCTCATTTTTGATACGACCCTGTAAAATAGGGAAGATGGCTTTATTCACATGTTGTTGTTCCTACTTGTCAAGAGCACAAAGAGATTAAGTAAAATCTCAAGGTGTCAAGGTAATTTGAAGAAAAACTGGATTCCAATCCTAGATATGCTTCTGATTCCTCAGTCAAGGTCAAAACTTGTTCTAAAGCCACAGTAACAACAAAATTGATGCTTCTGTCTCCCAGGAGGATAGCTGTTCTGTGCTCAGTGACTTTTATACTTGGTTTAAATCTTGTTGTACAGGATTGGATTGCCTTACAAAGACCCGATGTAACTATCAAATAACGAAGCTAACATTTAGTGTGTGCCTGATGAAACTCTGCCTCCTTATTTTATAGTAACATCAAAGACGTGTATGTGAGTTATAACAGAGTGAAACAGTATTTCCTTCAAAGTCATCCAAACTTTGAATACTGAGTATTGTCACGACACTGTAACACACAGGCTGATTCCCAGAATTGCTGGTTGATGAGTAGCTGAGACAAGGGGCGCTGAAGGGTTTCCTATTCCTGATTCCCAGAAATAAAAGGCCTACATTTATTTCTTTTTTTTTTTTTTTTTTTTTTTTTTTTTTTTAAAGATTTTATTTATTTATTTGAGACAGAGAGAATGAGCGACAGAGAGCATGAGAGGGAGGAGGGTCAGAGGGAGAAGCAGACTCCCTGCCGAGCAGGGAGCCCGATGCGGGACTCGATCCCGGGACTCCAGGATCATGACCTGAGCCGAAGGCAGTCGCTTAACCAACTGAGCCACCCAGGCGCCCGGCCTACATTTATTTCTAAGCATATAATACAACAAAGAGGTCACAGCTATTAATAGTTGGCTCTGGATATATCTTAATGAAAAAAGATTAACAAGTTATTGTGAGAGCTTTTGTAGTAAGTCATTTATTAAACCATAGTAATGAGAACTTTGTTGAGAGAGTTGAAATTCTGCGGTGCTGCTCTGTGTGCTCTCTGTTGATGAACAGACTCAAAGCCAGCTGCTACCCCACGCCCTTCTGGAGGAGGAGTTGGTGGCGGTGGAAAACGAGGTGGCAAGAAAGATGATTCTCACTGGTGGTCCAGATTCCAGAAGGTGTGATTCCAGGCTGTGTATTAATTTGGAGGGTCTGGGGTGGCCCCAGGAGAGGTTGGGAGGGATTTGTGTCCAATATAGCCTAGATCATACTGTGACATTCCGTTCTTGACAGAGACTGTCTCCTTCTTTGCCCAGGGTGACTTTCCATGGGATGACAAGGAATTCAGGATGTACTTTCTCTGGACTGCTCTATTTTGGGGTGGAGTCATGTTTTACTTCCTGTTCAGGAGCTCCGGGAGAGAAATCACATGGAAGGACTTTGTCAATAACTATCTTTCCAAAGGAGTAGTAAGTATTTTACGGGATGGGTGGTTTATAGTGGTTCCAAAGGTGAAATTCGGTAGATTGCACCAATAAAGTAACAGTCAACTAGTTACCGAGCTTCTCCTGTTGATTTTTTTTTTTTTTAAAGATTTTATTTATTTATTTGACAGAGAGAGACACAGCGAGAGAGGGAACACAAGCAGGGGGAGTGGGAGAGGGAGAAGCAGGCTTCCCACGGAGCAGGGACCCCGATGCGGGGCTTGATCCCAGGACCCTGGGACCATGACCTGAGCTGAAGGCAGACACTTAACGACTGAGCCACCCAGGCGCCCCTCATCTTGAATTTTTTTAATGTTGGAGAAAGTACTTGCAACCAAGAACCCTGTTTGTTTTGGCCCGGCTGTCCCCACATTTACCGCAAAATCCTTTTCTTTCACTTCTACTAGAACCTAGCTTTTGACTTGCTCCCGCCATCCTCCATCTAGTTTCATCATTTTATCATTTTCCTATGCTTCTTGGTCACCTCTTCCCCCTTGCTGGAGTGTGCCACCCTCTCCGGCTCCTTTATGCCTCCAGGGCTCTTAATCTCCCAGGGGCTTGGAATTGGTAAATAAGTGATAAATGTTGAAAGTGAGAGCAGATGGGCTCTCAGTGGGGGCCCAGGCAGGGCTGCCTAGGAGCCTTTGTCACTACCAGCAGGTCTTTACCCAGTGAGCCTCTACTCCAGTATCTTTTAGATGCTGTGGACTGTAAGACTTGTTATTTTATGTATTCCTCAGAAAAATTTAGTAAGCTGCCAATGAAACTATAAAGTAATACCAACTGTCAAACATATCCTAATTTCTCAGAAGTTAAAATATGAAAAATGTCCACCTTAGAATTGATGAAGTGAAGTGATAGTGAGAGAACCAAGCTGCTCTGTCACTGTGGGGAAACTATTTAACCGCTCAGTACGGGGCTTTTCATCATTGAAATGGATAAAATAAAGGTGAGATGGTAATACTTACTGGTAGCATAAAGAATCAAAAGTTATTTTTATTTTTTATTTTTATTTTTTTTAAAGGTTTTATTTATTTATTAGAGAGAGTGTGCAGGGGGAGGAGCAGAGGGAGAGGGACAAGCAGACTCAGCACTGAGCACAGAGCCCAACCCAGGGCTGGATCCCAGGACCCTGAGATCATGCCCTGAGCTGAAATCAAGAGTCAGAGGTTTAACTGACTAAGCCACCCAGGTGCCCCTCAAAAGTTATTTTTAAAGGTTGTACAGTAAGGTGAGGATGGAAAAAATGGAATCGATTATTTACTCGGATTTTTGAGGCAAATGTTTCTTGTGGAAGCCAAGATACTTATGTATGTATCCCAGTTGTTGGGAGAGCCTTCTTTCTAAGAAGTAACTTGTGTCCGTGTATGGAGGGGGCCGTAGCCATCCTTTGAGTGTGGTGACAGGGCTTTGAGGAAGATTCTCCAGAGAAGCATCTCCTTTTGGACCCACTGGTTCTTTGAAATCAGGCTCCTCCTGGAATTACCCAGGGCTCCCTCACTTTCCAGTTTTGACTTGTACCTTTCAGACTTCTGCCAAAACAGACTGAATGACAGCAGGAAACAAGCCTCTTCCAAAGGGCTCATGCTCCAAGTCAACTCAGAACTTTGGAATGAGGTTTTTAGTGTTCTTAAAAACCCTGTATAATTAGGACATTAAAAAAATAAGTTTATATCATTTTATACCCATAAAATGGCAAAAATTAAAGTCTTCTAATAGCAAGTGAGGATGTAGACCAATAGGAATATTTTGTTGTGCAGTGTGAATTGGAGAGCCACTTTGGAGAGTAGTTTCACAGTGTCTAGTAAAGTACGTATATCTTGCAGCCCAAGCCTTACTGTATCTACAGGTACATGTCCAGAGAAATTTTTGAAGATGTGCCCAAGAGGATATATGCGGCAGGACTGTTCATAACAGTATTGTTAGTGGTAGCCAATGTTTTGAAACAGCCTAAGTGTCTGTTAACAGGAGAATGGATAAATAACTTGGGGTGTGCTCATAAAGTGGAATACTATGCAGAACTGACATGTCAGCAAGGATGAACCTCACAAATAGGATAGGAAGGGGGAAAAAAGTTATAGAAGAATATATACCAAGCAGGACCATTTTTAAAGTCCTAAAAACAGATGAACCATGAGAGACTATGGACCTGAGAAACAAACAGTGTTTTAGAGGGGACGGGGGAGGGGGGATTGGTTAGCCCGGTGATGGGTATTAAGGAGGGCACGTACTGCATGGAGCACTGGGTGTTATATGAAAACAATGGATCGTGGATCACCACATCAAAAACCAATGATGTATGGTGACTAACATAACATAATAAAATTAAAAACTACAAAAAAAATAAAGTCCTAAAAACAGGCAACAGTGAGTGTATGTTTAGGGTTACGTCTGTGCATGGCATAAGCACCAGGACATGCTTTGGGACAGTCAGTACCTAATGCCGAGAATGGCCACCTCTAGGAAGAGGACATGACTGGGGGCTTCAAAGTGTTTGTGACATTTTTATTTTTCACCCCAGAGAGGGGAGCATGGGTCCTCCCTATGTTGTCATTCTTCTTTGTGTGTCTAAAATACCATGTGCAGTTTTAATGTGCTTGAGAGAGTATCTCAAGTCTTTCTGTAAATTTATGTCTAAATATTTAACTTTTTAAAATTCCAGGTAGACAGACTGGAAGTCGTCAACAAGCGTTTTGTTCGAGTGACTTTTACACCAGGAAAAACTCCTGTTGATGGGGTAAATGATTTATTACTTGATGTGGATTAGCTATAAAGTAACTTCAGATTTAGAGTTGAAAAGCAAGCATTCCTCACATTGCAGTAGGTCTGTGCACTGGGGATACCAGAATTAGGCAGCACAGCACTTGCAAATTTCACTAACATGGGTGAGAATGTGAACGCTGTGTATGTAGTTGTGTTACGAAGACTAGGTCAGTTTTGGTTTGGTTTTTGGTAATCATTTGGCTGTACATTTAGGAAACCGTGAAATCCCAGTTTTCAGTGTTCCGGTATCGTCTATGATTTTTCAAGACAGAAAACGATTGTTTGGTTAGGGAAAGACTGTTAAATCTGCATTGCTATGTTTTGCAGTAGCTTTTTTCAAGTTGGTTTAAGAAGCATTCTGATCATCTCTCTCCCAGCTGTTATGTGATATTGGATTATTTTAATTTACATTTCTTTTCCCATTTCAAAAATAATTTGTGTATCCGGTCCAACCAGTTTGAACCCTATTCCAGATACCCTAGACCGGATTGAGGGGATTGTGGGGGAGGGCAGCAGAGGGGCAAATGAGGTTCCCAGGGGATCCCCAGCCTTTCCCAGGCCTGCCCCCGAGGACTGTCCCTAATCCCTTGGTGTCCTACTGTCTTACCACCCTCCCCCAGGGCCAGACCTTTTTACCAGGTTGCATCCCTCCTTCCAGATGATTTTGCTTAACGGTTTCCTAGTCATCCTACCTGGATGGGGTAGTATTTAAGGAAAACTAGAACTGATGGTGACCACCTCTGTCTGAAGCACATCAGTAAATAAGGAGTATCTGTAAAGCTGTGTGGCTCTGGTATTTCAGTCACTTGTAGGAGTAAGTTCTTTTACCTGCCTTCATTTCTGCCCCCCTCCCCACTCTCTTTACCTTATGATGAAATGTTCATTAATAACCACGCTACTTTTTTTTTTCCCAGAACTATTCCTCAGAGTTTTAGTGCTGGAAATTAAATTGGCACTCCCTTTCAAGAGGACAATTTGGCAGTGTATATCAGCAGTTTTGAAAGTACGCACACAGTAATGTTGCTTCTAGGACTGTATGCTAGGGAAATAGTTAAGGGTGCATGTAAAGGTGTCTATACCAGGATGTCCTCCAAACATTGTTTCTAGAGCGGAAAATTGGAAATCGATAAATGTCCACCGTAGGCACCTGGTTAATGTTAGGGGCTCCTCATTTCCCTTGCTTTAACCTCGTCGATAGAGTAGTGGCTCAGCGGGGCAGTCCTCTTCCCTAGAGGGCAGTTTTTGCATCTAGTATTGGCGTGCACACACGTTTATGTATCGAAATTCATACTATTTTATTATAAATTGCTTTCTTTTTGTTTCTCCTTTATATTGCAGTTAAGGTTTTATATCAACTTCAAAATTGTGCGTGTGTTTCAAGATTGTAAAGGGGATATTATGAAATCTTGAAGGAATGGCATCAAAATTGCTAATAGTGTGTGTCCCTGGGTGTTGAGGTTATAGGTGCTTATTTTCTTTATATTTCCTTAGTTTTCTACAGAGGGCATGTTTGATAAAAAGCTTTATTTGAGCTCTCAGAAACAGAAGAGTTTCAGGGTCCTGCTTATAGAGTAGCAATGTTAGTTGTTGCCTTGTATAAGCACCAGCGTTGGAGTCTGACAGACCCCGCTTCAGATCAGTTCTGCTATTTACTACCTCTATGGCCTAAGTCCCCTCAGCCTGGATGTCTTTATAGCTAAGATCAGAACAGCAGTAACAACTCTTCAGGGTTTAGTGCTAAATGAGATCATGAACCTCAGTGGGGGTTTTCGAACGTCAGTATGTCTAAGAATCACTTGGAGAGCTAGGACCCACCCTCAGAGGCTCTTAACTAGATCTGGTCCCCAGATCTGCTGCTGGGCCTTTATCTGCCCCAAATCTCTAACGTGAGTCCTACAGCTAGCACAGGGTCCAGCTGATAGTAGGTGCTAAGTAAGGGAATGCTCAGTCACATGGGGTTAACCTATTATTGACTTGTTTGGGGGCTTGTAACCACAGGAATTTTGTAGCTTTGACAGTGAACAACTCAGCAAGGACTGTTGTTATATAATATAAAACTTAAGAAGAAGTACATGTATTATAAAACTTACTCTCCATCTTTTGTTTTGAGATACTTGGAGAGAAATACCGGAGTGATATCCTCCATTCAGTAGCACCAGTTGGTGGGAGGAATATGGGATGACATGTTACTCTCTTCTGTGAATTGTCTGAAGTTTTATATCCTAGATTTATTGTTTTGATTAAAAAAAAAATCCTTTAAAAGCGATTGCAGGTTTAAGGAGGAACAGGGTCTTTTTGTGCTATAAAATGCAACTACTCGCTGAGTGCTTAGAGTGTATATTAGAAACTCTGTAAGTGTGAGTTGTTGTGGTAAGTATGTGTGTGGTGGTAGAAGAGAGGCAGTGTGACGTGCCAGTTACGGTCGCTGGCTCAGGACTGCTTAGGTTCGGATCCAGCCTCTTACCAGATTTGTAATCATGGGCAAGTGAAGTCACCCCTGTAGTTTTCTCATCTGTGGGGTGATGGGGACGGTAAGAGGGCTGATGTTCGCCCAGTAAAGAGCTAGAGCAACGGGAATACTTAGGTACTAGAGCTGGTGGGTGAGTAGCCGTTGACTCAAACCCTTCAGCTGTTCCTCCCTAGGGCCTCGGTAACTCACCAAATCAGGTGAATAGAAGAGTAATGTCTGGCACAGCGAGGAATGCTTCTGTTGTCATTGGGTGGTGGGATGCCTTCCTAATGTTCAGATTTTGAATGTGACTTCTGGTGACAGTACGTACTTCTTAGGGTGGTTCTGAAGATTGAAAGAGTTCATGTCTATAAAGGACTAAGAATGATGCCTGACAGTAAGTGCTCAGTAAACTTTAGCTGTTGTTACTGTGTCACATTAGTTTTTAGTTTGGAAATAGGCAGCTGAGAAATATGTGGGAAATGAAGAAGAGGAAAAGGACACATATTTACGAAAAGGATTGTCTTTTTAAATAGATTTTTCATTTGTTTGAGTTTATAGTTGTAGAACCACTAAGGAATATTGCTTAATAAATGCTTATTTGCAAGGATTGCCAAGTGTTCTCATTGAGTGAAACTTAATTGCTGCATCATTAAAACCAGTTTTTTATTATTGTTGGGGTTTTTTTTTCAATTTCTGAATTTTCAGTATTTCTGAGAAATTCTTTAAAAGTTGAACCTCCCAGTAAATTAAACTTTGCTTTCATTCTTAGGATATTTTGTTTTTGTGTTTTTATAGCAATACGTCTGGTTTAATATTGGCAGTGTGGACACCTTTGAGCGGAATCTGGAAACCTTACAGCAGGAATTGGGCATAGAAGGGGAGAATCGGGTTCCTGTTGTCTACATTGCTGAAAGTGACGGGTAAGAAGACTGTTGACTGTGTCCTGCACGGCTCACTGTGTGTTCTGTCACCAGGTGGCAGGTTACAGACCACATTCTCAAACAGGCCTTTCTCGGTGTAGCCAGACTTCTTGTAAATCATTGGTAATTTACTGGGTTTTGCTCATGACTGATTTTTCTACATATTTATATTTATCTTTGATTAAGCAATAAATTGGGGTATGACCATCCTTTAGTAGGATTTTAGCATCAAGAGCCCCGTTGTGTGAAAGAGTGACATTTTGGTCTTTTAACCATCGTTTACATTTATGTTTCAGAGTTTCCCAAGAATTTTAAGTAACTCTTCCTTTCTTGTCAGAACTTGCTTCTTCTCTTAGGGGTTATTTGTCTTTAATAAGACCACTTACAAGTCTGAGTCTTTCAAGAAGGGCCCATTGATTTCAAGAGTCTCTTGTCTTTCAGTTCTGTGGGGATTATATTGTCTTTGGGTACTCACCCGCATACTACACTGGGGTAGATTTCCTCACAGTCACTCCATTCGAATCGAAGTGTACCTCACTGTAGAGTTACCAGCTCAAGAGCAAAAGTAGAAAGAAATCTTAAATTTTCTGACTATGTAAAAGAGCAGAAAAGCAGATTGCTAGTGTGCTAATCGAGCTGGTAGTGTTACTCTGTTTTAGAGACTTTTTTGCATCTCAGTTTGTGTAGACCTACAGTCTCCCTCCATATTTAGATCCAGAGAGCTATCGAGGTGGTTTCACATAACGCTATGTCCCTCGGCCCCCGGGGCTGTCATATAATCGGTTAACTTTGCTGCTGAAACATTACAGAAATTTTTGTTGCACCATTCCTTGAACTTTTACTGTCGGTGTCTATTTTTTTCTCTCCAGAAATAAACTAAAGGTAAAGTTCTCACAGTTCTTACTGCCTGCTGTAGGGGCATTTAAAATATTGTAAAAGATGAAAACTTAGAAAGTTGATCCTGGTTTTGTTTTTTGTTTTGTTTTTTGAGCTAACCTGTCCACAAGGTTTTGATTCAAATTTCTTAGGGTAAGTTCAGCTAAATTGCATTATATTAACCAATGCGAGTATATCCATACTCATGATTGTATTGAAATTTACTAAGACAGGCAAAAGGTATCCCCCGGCTTTACGTCCTATCTGAGCAGTGTCCTCCAGAGCAGGCACGAGTTTGAAGGGTAAATGATTGCTCCCCTGGGAGTCAGTCTCTTAAGTCTGCACAAGCTGCACAGAGCGGCCTGTGCAGTGCTTACCAAGAGATAGCTGTCCCCATTGTACACGGGACTCTGGAAGCTGATCTGCTGTTAACTTAGCAAGGATTTGATATTTGGAAGACATCTCTTTAGAATAAGTCAGTGCATTCCAGTAAGAGAACTGGAATTTCTTCCCAGGCTAACACCAGATCATGTTAAAAATGTTAAAAATTTTAAGTGAGTAATTCAAAAGAAATTTCTTTGAACTGCAGATATAGTGATAGTAAATTACAGTTGGGTCTGTATTGTGCATAAGTGGTAATTATGGGGATAGAGAGAAAATCTCAGTAGACTGCGCATAAAGAACAGTTTTTTCTTTGGTCTCATCTTCTGCAATTCTATGTCAGTGATATCGAGGCACTGAGATTCTCTTTGTGCCTCAGACAAAATATTAGAATGTTCCGGTTTTCTAAAAATAGAATATCTATACAGTTATATCCTAAGTAGTTACGAAAAAGTATATCTTGCAAAACGTTTACAAAGCCAAAGGTTAACAGACTTAAAAACATGTCAGTATTGTCTGTGGTTTCCTTTAGCTCGTTTCTCCTGAGCATGTTGCCCACGGTGCTCATCATCGCTTTCTTACTCTACACCATCCGGAGAGGGCCTGCCGGGATTGGTCGGACAGGCCGGGGGATGGGTGGACTCTTCAGTGTTGGAGAAACCACTGCCAAAGTCTTGAAGGATGAGATAGATGTGAAGTTCAAAGATGTGGCTGGCTGTGAGGAGGCCAAACTAGAGATAATGGAATTTGTGAATTTCTTGAAAAACCCAAAGCAATATCAAGATCTAGGAGCAAAAATCCCAAAGGTAAAGTGAATTTTCAGAAGATTATTTTCAACTGATTAACCCAAAAATCTTTTGAATTACTTCTTGATCTCTAAAGTTATAATTTTAATGAAGTTTGATTACTTAGGATAAAGTATTTTTCTCCTTCTATCTTACCAGTCTGCTTTTTACTCCAGGGTTTTTTCAGGTCATTTATTCTGTAGGAATGTTTCTGCTTGCATATAGTGTGTATATTCCTGGAAAGATTGTGTTCTCTCCCCTTGGAAGCCTTCCCTCATTTGCCTTTCTTCTCCCTTCAGTCGGATCTAGATAACCCATTTCTCAGCAGGTGTGCACCAGAGCATATTGCCCCCTGCTGTCACCCAGTTATTCCTCCCTGAGCAAATTTGAGCAGACTCTGCCTGTACCTGGGACTCAGACTCATGGCACAGGATTTGGTGGAGAAGAGATAGACAACACTAATTCTGGCCTCCCCCCCCCGCCAAGGAGACATCCCCATGCCCACTGCTGGCGATGGGCTGGCCTTACTTATCTTTGTATTCTGAGGGCCAGGCTCAGTCATTAAGTAAATGAATCAAGAATGCTTAATTATTTAAAAAATCCATTAATAAAGTTTACTTTAAAGGAATCCTTTGTAAAGGAAATCATCATTTCCTTGATTTCCATGTCCTGACTGTATGGATAAAAAGTCGTATTTGATAATTTTATAATTTGCTGTTTGCACATAATGCCTAAGCATTTCCACAGCTTAAGTAATTATACTGTTTGAGCAAGCACATTTTCTCTTTTTAACTATGTTCACAATTGGTCATTAGATTTTTACTTCATTTGTGAAATTTTAAAGGGAAGAAAGTAAGCAAAGTGTAATTTGGGAGTATGTTGTTCTGTGTCTCCTTGACTTATTTAAGTAAACCTCGGTTGGTTTATTAGTAGATATTCAGCTTAAGTCTAAAGGTCTGAAAAGCAACACTAAAAATCTTGTTAAATAAGTGAAGTATTTAAGATTTCACATTCTTACTAAATTTTTAAAACCAGCCTCTAATAATCCTTTTCTTACTAATACAAAAATGTTTTGCCGTATTTCAGATGTTTAAGGAACATTTAGTATATGTCAGTAGAGTTTTAGACAGGTTTCTATCTCAGAATTGTTTATGGATATGCAATTTACTTTTCTGAAATTCTAGTTAAAGATACTTTTCCTGTTTTATATCTGAAGGGTGCCATTCTCACTGGTCCTCCAGGCACTGGGAAGACACTGCTGGCTAAGGCCACAGCTGGAGAAGCCAACGTCCCTTTCATCACCGTTAGTGGATCTGAGTTTTTGGAGATGTTTGTTGGTGTGGGTCCAGCTAGAGTAAGTCTTTTGTTCTGTTAGGATGGCACAGCTTCCATCCTCTCCCCCTGAGCTTCCCCCCAAATATGGAGTTGCTAAAGATGGCCCTGGCCCAGACTAGTGTAGTCTGTTAATCGGATTGTCCTTTTGTCATTGAGTTGTGAGAGTTCTTTGTATATTCTGAATACTAAATCCTGATCAGATACATTATTTGCAAATAATTTCTCCCATTCTGTGGTTTGCTTTTTCTCTTTCTTGATAGTGAAGCACAAAGGATTTAATCTTGTTGAAGACCAGTGTATCCATTTTTTTTTGCCGTTGCTTGGACTTTGGTATGCTATCTAAGAATCTCACCAAATCCAAGGTCATAAATACTTACTCCCATGTTTTCGTCTAAGGGTTTTATAGTTTTAGCTCTTACATTTAGGTCTGTGATCCATTTGGAGTTAATATGGCATAAGGTAAGGGTCCATCTTTACTCTTTCACATGTGTGTATCCAGTTCTCCCAGCACCATTTGTTAGAAAGACGATTTTCCCATTGAATGGTCTTGGCACCTTTGACCATAGATAGATACACGGGTTTATTTCTGGACTCTCAATTCTATCCTGTTGACCTGTACGTCTGCCTTTTTTTTTTCTTTTTTTTTAAGATTTTATTTATTTATTTGACAGAGAGAGACACCGTGAGAGAGGGAACACAAGCAGGGGGAGTGGGAGAGGGAGAAGCAGGCTTCCCGCGGAGCAGAGAGCCTGATGCGGGGCTCGATCCCAGGACTCTGGGACCATGACCCGAGCCAAAGGCAGACGCTTAACCAACTGAGCCACCCAGGCGCACCTATATGTCTGTCTTTATACCAGTACTGCAGTCTTGATTACTGTTGCTTTGTAGTAAGTTTTGAAATCAGGAAGTGAGAATATGGATTAGTTTTTAAAGCAGCACTTAAATTTTTACTCTTGTGTATTTCATTAAATGTTGACTTTTTTTTTTTTAACACCTCAGAGAGGTAAAGTGCTATCACAGTTGCTTTTCCAAACATCAGGGTATAGCATATAATCAATGACTAGGTGTTGTGCCATCAACTGGCAGCGTTTTTTTTTTTTGTCAGTGGCAAATGTATTAATGATGCGTCATACCACTGATGGCATCTTAGGTAGAGTAGGTGGTTTCATACGAGTCTTGTCAGGCAGCTAGGGGAGTCTGAAGGAGTTAATGACGGACTGTGGAATCTAATATGGGCAGGAGCAGTGGGGGTGACTGAAGACAGGAGAGGGGCTGTGGGTCGTGGGAAGCAGTGAATCTAATGGGGTGGAGACCTAAGAGGAGCCAGCTGTCAGAGAGGCTTGAGCCCATGAGTAGGCCAGATCGATAGGAGGGGGTCAGAGTAGACTGGGAAGCTGGTTATGTAGGGAAACCTTGGCAGAGAGGAACAGAAGGTGATTGAAATAGGTGCTTCAGGGGACCGACCGACCAGGAACCACTAAGAAAATAGTGTCCAGTGGGGGTGGGGTGGAAGAGTGGGAAATCAGGCCCAAGGAGTACTGCAACAAGGAAGGTGATGTGTCTGCCCCACGATGAGAGCCTCCACGAGCAGGGGTTTTTCAGCAGAATTATTTTGGCAGTAGTCATGGCATGTGAGATAGACTTCAACTCCCATGGACCCTGAGGGAAAGACAAAAACCCCTTCTAGTTGAGAGCTTTGCAGGGACAGACAAATTTGAGTTCAGGCAAGAGGGTGAAGGAGGTATTTAGGGAAGAGTGTGAGAGGGTGGGGGTCCGTTGATCACAGATCTGGAGTTCAGAGGGGGAGACCCTAAACGGACATGAGTTACCCTAGAGGATGTGTTCAGAGAAGTATAGCAATGAAAACCTGGAAGTCCAGGCAGGAAAGGTGACAGGGAGACTTGGACTTTGGTGAGTGAGGTGAAGAGGGATGTGAGTCATAGGAGATTGTTTCTGGATCTCTTAGTGTGAGACTCTGAACTCTTTGCTGGTGGCGAGGTATGGGGACGGCCAGTCCTTCAACCCACCTGAACTAGTGGCCTGAGGGGACATGTTTATTAGGACAGAATATAGGTATGGGGGCCTCCTGTAGCAGCAGGGCTGAAGGCAGGGCACTGTCTATCATATGCTCTGGGGTGATCACTGTGGGGGCGTGGGTAAGTCACTACTTTTGCTGTGTGTGTATGTACTGCCTACATCTTTTAGTAAGTGTCTGCTTGTTAACAGCTGCTGCCTTGGGCATGAAATGCAAACCCCAGAGTAGTTTGAACTTCTAAACTGAATATAAAGTTTACAGTTCTACAGTGTTATCTTTTTGTAGGGCAAAAATGTGTAGCATTAATAAGTTGCTATAAAAAAATAGTGGATATTGTTAGTCTTATGATATTATAGAAATAATGTTTGCTCACCTTAAATCAGTTACCCATCAACTTCATTTGCCACCTCCTTGCTTATAACATTTTAAATATGTGCTGTACAGTACGGTATGTAACAAAAAGATTTCCTATTGGATGGAAGCATGATGCTTATTTTATTTTATTTTTTTTTGAAGATTTTATTTATTTATTTGACAGAGAGAGACACAGCGAGAGAGGGAACACAAGCAGGGGGAATGGGAGAGGGAGAAGCAGGCTTCCCGCGGAGCAGGGAGCCCGATGTGGGGCTCGATCCCAGGACCCTGGGATCATGACCTGAGCCGAAGGCAGACGCTTAAGGACTGAGCCACCCAGGCGCCCCGCATGATGCTTATTTTAGTAGGAGGAAAATAATATTCACTTGTCAAGTGACTCTAATGTATATATTTTTATCCAGGTCCGAGACTTATTTGCCCTTGCTCGCAAGAACGCCCCCTGCATTCTCTTCATTGACGAAATAGATGCTGTGGGAAGGAAAAGAGGAAGAGGCAACTTTGGGGGACAGAGTGAGCAGGAGAATACACTCAATCAGCTGCTTGTGGAAATGGATGGTGAATATTCAAGTCTTTTGTATTTTATTTTTTTTCTTGGTGTAGAACATTTAGTCCATGAAATACTCAAAGTTTAGGTCGGTGGGAAATAATTTTAATCAAAGGATTGTACATTTTTTTCCCACATATCTTACTTTGTATTAGTAAATGACATTGTGATCCACTTCACTAATGGATTGCAAAAATACTTGGAAGAAAATACTAAAATAACTCAAACACAAAAGGCAAGATGGGGTAAAATAAACTTTTTTTTTTTCAGAAATCTCTACTCCAGTGCCCACTGTACACAAGAAGAGAATCAAAACAAATAAATAACAAAGATCCCCCCACCCCCGATCACAGGTTTCCAAATAATTGGAGAAGGGGGAATAAAGGGGGTGAAAATGGTGGTATGAAAGGGAATGGATGTTAGCAGCACTGCTTCAATAACCAGTCTATTCTGAATGAAGTAATCCTCTCTTAGATGCAATAAATTCTGAACAAGGCTTAAACTTTAGGATATTCCTTGAACTGAAATTTAAAAATACCTTGACAGTGAAAGCCGCTCCTTCACTAAATTTAGTAAGAGCCTCTTTCCCCACGAACCACTGATGCGAACAGAAACCTGCTGTGGCATTAAAAACTGTTGCAGGATCTCTTCCATCCCTTCGTGAAAGCTTCAGAAACATCATGCTTAGTCTGCACTGAGACGGGAACAGATGGACCAGATTTGGGAGCTGCTTTGGCTAGAGGCACAGCAGAATCATCCTCTTTCTTTGGGGAGCAGCAGTGGCCCCTTTATCCTCCCGATGTACCCTCAACGCAGTGGGCATGAATCGAGTAATCTCTGCCTTGGGATTAGTGACCTATGGCTTGGCACTGATGGTTGTCATGGCTTTCTTCTCAGTGGGGGCTGCGCTTGTATCATCCGCCTTGGGTCGCTGAATCGTCAGTAGAGAACTTAACACCCCTTGGGGTCAGCAAGGGAGCTGGTGGGGAAAAGTAGGGCAGGTCCAGGTGGAGGCACCAAAGGTGGGCACTTCTGCCGGGACGAGGTGGAGGGATACCCGGAGGTGCAGGGGGAGGTAGCCTTGGTGAGGGTCCCCGAGGAGGAGGAGGGCCAGGAGGCCGGCCTGGAGGTGGACCTGGGGGAGGGCCAGGGGGTTGGTCTGGTGGTGGGCCTGGGGGAGGGCCTTCAGGCAGAAGTCAGGGTGAAGGTCCTCGCAGTCCCGGCATTCCAGGTGGTCTCAGGAAGGTAGGAGCCCCTGGAGGTGGTCCTGGTGTGGGAGGTGCTTGGATCTGAGAAAGAGGAACAGACTTGGGGGGCGGGGGGAGATGCTTGCTGCTGTGAAGAAGCAGTAGATGTGCCATCAGAAAGAGATTCCTCTTTCTGCCATTTTTGTGATTGCTTTTCTGCGTCAGAATCATCAGAATCCTCTTTGTCATCATCCTCTGAAAATTCTATTTCTCGTCCCTCCTCAGGGATTTCCTGACCTGCCATTCGAAGCATCATGGCTTGAAGAGGGGGGAGTCAGCTCCTTCATGTTCTTTTTCTTCCTTGATTTTCCAGCCGTATCTGTAAATCTTACACTCAGACCTGACTTTTTTTCTTCCTTATTGTCTCTCTTGTGATCATCATGGTGCACGAATTCACCCCCTTCACTCTCTGCATCTGATCTGTCAGTGTCACTGTCATCAGTATGGTCATCATGCTTATCTTGATGCAGTCATCTTCACTTGTGCTGGAAACATCATCATCAGGAACCCGTTGAGCATTCCGGGCTATATAACATCTCTTCATCCTGCCTACAAGGGGGAAGCTCTAGGGCAGAGCCCCCTTTACGGCATACATTTGCAAGACTTGAGGAGGTGGTAGACTGGGGGGGACAAGGAGGTTTTCTGCCAGGGGGCAAACGTGGCACACCATGTCCAAGAAGAGGAAGTATAGAAACTGCCTGTGTTGGAGGCCCATAGGCTGAGGTCTTTTTTAAGGATGAAGGGTGACTGGGACAGGAGAGGAGAAGTGGAATGTCCCAGATCTAGATGTTGGAAAGAGCCTGTGGCGTCCCTGGTGGGGAATACTCTCCGCTTCCACAGGCTGAGCATTCTGGACAGCGTCAGAATATTGGCTAAGTTGAGCCCTCTTCTACTCATACTCTGCTTCCAGCTTTCTCAATTCTTGGTAAATATCCGGATTCTTATTTTCGTAGAGTCGTAGAATAGTAAGTTCACAGGTCTCACGCAGCTTTTTACGCTTGTCTTTTAGCACTTTCGCATTTAACTGTGGTTGCTGCGCTGGGCTAAAACCCATTTTAGCCAGTTTCTCCATGTCCTGAATAATCTCTTTGGGATCCTTCATCTTCAAAACTGCAGCTCGTACCATCATGCAGTTCTTTGTTCTTTAACTCTCTCTTTGGGCTTGGTCTGCGGGGTTCATAAATTTTCCACTCTTGGTGGATGATGTAGATCTCCATCCCATGTTGACAACTTGTATGGTTTACTTGTTCATTAAAACAAAAAAACAACACTTCTACTGGGCCCCTGGGACTGCGAGAAGTGGGGAGGGGACGATTCTTGGCCTCTTCTACCTCGTAGGGGCGTTCACCTCTCTCTGCCATTCAGCCACCCAGCCACTGCCATCTTGAAGGTCTTTTCATATTTTAAACTACACTTTCTAATTGTTTTCCATATTCTAAAGTAAGAATCCTTATGCTGAGAGTATAAATTTTTAAAAAGCGTTCTCTAAAACAGCCCTTTTTCAAGGCTCTTCTGTACCAGTACAGAGAATAGCAAAATATTCTTACTTAGCAGCCTGCCATAACTTAATATTGGTGTTAAGGTGGTGTTTTTACCTGGTATTGAATAAGGGAAAAATTGGGGAAATGATCTACAAAAGAATTATAGTCTCATTCTTTTTTTCTTTTTTTTTTTAAGATTTTATCTATTTGAGAGAGAGAGAGCAGGGGGAGGGGCGGAGAAAATCTCAAGCAGACTCTGAGCTGAGCACAGAGCCCAACATGGAGCGCAATCTCACGACCCTGAGATCATGACCTGAGTGGAAACCAAGAGTCACATGCTTAACCGACTGAACCAGCCCAGCGCCCCTCTTTTTTTTTTTTTTTTTTTTAAGATTTATTTATTTTAGCACATGAGCACAAAGTTGGGGGAAGGACAGGGAGATGGAGAGAGAGAGACAGTCTCAAGCAGACTCCCTGCTGAGCAGGGAGCCCGACACGGGGCTTGATCTCACAACCCTGAATGACCTGAGCCGAAATCAAGAGTCAGACGCTTAACCAGCTGAGCCACCCAGGCGCCCCAAGTCTCATTCTTAAAACCATTTATCATTCTGAAGCATCAGGAAAACCCATACACAACCAAGTGTGAATTTGGCAGATTTTGAATACTCCTACTAAGAGAGTAGCAATCTTTCCACATTAGTCAGCTTTTTCTTTTATTAGGAAAGCCAGTTTGTAGCATATAAGAATGCTGCTTGCTGTAAGATACATGGATGCTGTTGTGTGCTCAGAGAGGGTAGTACAGTGCTGAGTATTGAACTGCTTTATGTGACTGAGCTGGGCATTGTACAGGCACTCCTTGGAGATACTGAGCCTTCCATTCCAGACCACCGCTGTAAAGTGAATATCATAATAAAGCGAGTTAAATGAATGTTTTGGTTTCCCAGGGCATATAAAAGTTATGTTTACACTATATTGTAGTCTAGTAAGTGCAGTATGTGTCTTTAAAAAATGTACATACTTTAATTAAACAATGCTTTATAGCTGAAAAATGCTGACGATCATCTGAACTTGCAGGGATTTGTAATCTTTTTGCTGGTGGAGGGTCTTGCCTCAGTGTTGACAGCTGCTGACTGATTAGGGTGGTGGCTCCTGAAGGCCAGGTGGCTGTGGCAATTTTTAAAAATTTGAGAGAAAAAGTACAAGTGGGGCAGGAGGAGAGGCAGAGGGAGAAGCAGACTCCCTGTGGAGCGGTGAGCCCCACACGGACTTGATCCCAGGACCCTGGGATCATGACCTGAGCTGAAGGCAGATGCTTAACCGACTGAGCCATCCAGGCGCCCCCTCCCTCCCCCCTTTTTTTAAAGATCTTATTTTTCAGTAATCTCTGCTCCCATCGTGGGGCTCGAACTCATAACCCCAGAATCAGGAGCTACATGCTCCACCAACTGAGCCAGCCAGGTGCCCTACTTTACTGTAATTTCAACAGTCTTCACAGCAACTTTCCCAGGAATAGATTCCATCTCAAGAAACCACTTTCTTTGCTCATCCATAAGCAGCTCCTCATCCATGAGGGTTTGATCATGAGATCACAGCCATTTAGTCACCTCTTCAGGCTCCACTTCTAATACTGGTTCTCTTGCTGTTCTACCACATCTGCAGTTACCACCTCCACTGAAGTCCTGATCCCCTCAGAGTCATCCATGAGGGTTGGAATCAACTTCTTCCAAACACCTGGCAATGTTGGTATTTTGACCTCTTCCCATGCATCACAAATGTTCTTCATGGGGAGTCCTTCCTACTATCTATGGCAGCTACAGCCCTGCAAAATTTATTTCTTAAAAAATAAGACTTAAAAGTCCAAATTACTCCTTGATGCATGCACTACAGAATGGCTGTTATGTTTGCAGGCACGAAACAACGTTAATCTCAGCGTCTTCATCAGAGCTCTTGGGTGGCCAGGGCATTGTCTGTGAGCAGTAATATTGGGAAGGAATATTTTTCTGAGCAGCTATCTCAACCCTGGGCTTAAAATATTCAGTAAACTATGTTGTAAAAAGATATGCTGTCATCAGGCTTTGTTTTTCCATTTCTAGAGAACAGGCAGAGAGATTTAGCATAATTCTTTAGAATTTTCAGAATGGTAAATGAGCACTGGCTTCAATTTAAAATCACCAGCTGCATTAGCAACGAACGAGAGAGTCAGCCTGTCCTTTGAAGCTTTGTAGGGAGGCATTGACTTCTCCTCTCTAGCTATGAAAGTCTTAGATGACATCTTCTTCCAATACAAGGCGGTTTTATCTACATCAGAAGGTGTTTAGTATAGCCACTCTAAACTATCTCAGCTAGACTTTCTGGATCACTTGCTGCAGCTTCTACATCAGCACTTGCTTCTCATCTTGCACTTTTATGTCAGCTTCTTTACATAAACCTCAGGAACCACCCTGTGGCAGCTTCCAACTTTGCTTCTGCAGCTTCCTCACCTCTCTCAGCCTTCACAGAATTGAAGAGACTTAGGGCCTCGCTCTGGATTAGGCTTTGGCTCAAGGGAACGTTGTTGCTGGTTTGATCTTCTATCCAGACCACTCAAACTTTCTCTGTATCAGTAGTAAGGCTGTTTTGCTTTTTATCATTATGTATCCACTGGAGTAGCATTTTAATTTTCTTCAGGAACTTTCTCCCTTTGCATTCACTCCTTGGCTAACTGCTTAGCACAAGAGGCCTAGCTTTCAGTCTACAGTCTTATCTCAGTTTCCAACGTGCTTTCCTTACTGAGCTTAATCATTTCTAGCTTTTGATTTAAAGTGAGAGACATGCGACTCTTCCTTTCACTTGAACACTTAGAGGGCCCTGTAGGGCTGTTAATTGGCCTAATGTCAGTATCGTGTCTCAGGGAATAGGGATGCCCAAGGAGAGGGAGAGAGACAGGGAACGCTTGGTCACTGGAGCAGTCAGAACACACATAGTATTTATCAATTAAGTTCACTTATATGGGTGCAGTTTGTGGTGCCCTAAAACGAACACTATAATAACATTAAAGATTACTGATCACAGGTCACCACAACAAATACAATAATGAAAATGGGGTTGCCTGGGTGGCTCAGTTGGTTAAATATCTGCCTTCAGCTCCTGGGTTCGAGCCCCAAGTCTGCTTCTCCCCCTCCCCCCCCCTCCACCGCCTATGCATGCTCTCTCTTACATTCTCTCTCTCAAATAAATAAATAAAATCTTTAAAAAAATAACAACTAAGGGGGTGCCTGGGTGGCTCAGTCACTTAAGCATGTGTCTTCAGCTCAGGTCATGATTTCAGGTCCTGGGTTCGAACCCCGCATAGGGCTCCCTGCTTAGCAGGGAGTCTGCCTCTCCCCCTGGCTTGTGCTCTCTCTCTCGCTCTCTTTCAAATAAATCTTTTAAATAATAATGATAATGAAAATGTTGAGGTATTGTAATTATAATGAAATAAAGTATTGTAATAATAATGAAAATGTTGAAGTATTGCACCAAAATGTGATAGAGACACAAAGTGAGCAAATGCTGTTGGAAAAATGGCACTGATAGGTTTGCTCAACATAGGGTTGCCACAAACCTTCAATTTGTAAAAAACACAGTTTGTATGAAGTTCAGTAAAGCAGAGAGCAGTAAAACGAGGTCTGCCTATATCCAGATTAAGAAGGTAGAGCTCTTCCCTCACTCTGTGCTGGTCAGTCCATGTAGAGCCATCTTTGTGGGGTCCCAGTACCAGAGCTCTTCTGGGGCCAGGGTCCTGAGGGGCGATGCTCTATATATAGCCAAGGCACTGACATTTGAGAAGTGGCGAGTAGCACCAAGCAAGCTGAGCCTGGCTAAGAGGTTGGAGGTGGAGTTTGATACTTGTCATCAAATATTCAGTGGGTTGTCCTGTGACCTAGGGAGGTTAGACACATTGTTTGCAAATTTAATCTCATTGGTTTTATTTTTATTTTTTTAAAGATTTTATTTATTTGTGAGAGAGAGCCAGCAAGCTTGAGCTGGAGGAGGGACAGAGGGAGAGAATCTCAAGCAGACTTTGCACTGAGCGCAGAGCCCAACCTGGGACTCCATCCCAGGACCCTGAGATCATGACCTGAGCTGAAATCAAGAGTCTGATGCTCAACCGACTGAGCCACCCAGGCTCCTCTAATCTCACTGGTTTTAGAACATTTTAAAAATGAAGGCACCTGGGTGGCTCAGTCAGTTAAGCGTCTGCCTTCGGCTCGGGTCGTGGTCCCGGGGTCCTGAGATCAAGCCCCACCCTGGGCTCCCTGCTCAGTGGGGAGTCTGCTTCTCCCTCTCCTTCCGTCCCTCCCCCCACTCACGCACTCTCACTCTTTCATGTGTGCTCTCTCTCTCAAATAAGTCTTTAAAAAAATTTTTTTAGGCATTTAAAAAATGGGCAACATATTTTCAACTTATAGTTACATAAATTAAAATCTCTGGTATTTGTGTTTAGAAAAATGATGCTTGGGCTCCTGGGTGGCTCAGTCGTTGAGCATCTGCCTTCGGCTCAGGTCATGATCTCAGGGTCCTGGGATCAAGTCCCGCATCGGGCTCCCTGATGAGCGGGAAGCCTGCTTCTCCCTCTCCCACTGCCCTGCTTGTGTTCCCTCTCTCGCTGTCTCTCTCTCTGTTTAAAAAAAAAAAAAAAAAAAAAAATCTTAAAAAAATGCTTTATTAAAGCTTTAAGTCTTGCATTTTTGTTATTGTCTCTTTAGGTTTTAACACAACAACAAACGTCGTCATTTTGGCAGGCACCAATCGACCAGATATTCTAGATCCAGCACTGATGCGGCCAGGGCGCTTTGATAGGCAAATCTTTATTGGTGAGATGATCTTCATTGGGTTCAGTCCAGTTCTTTTGAGGAGAGATGTAACTGTTTCACTGTGATTTTTTTTTTCCCCTCTTAAAAATAATTTCTCAAGGACCACCTGACATAAAAGGAAGAGCCTCTATTTTCAAAGTTCATCTCAGACCACTAAAACTGGACAGTGCCCTGGAAAAGGAGAAACTGGCAAGAAAACTTGCATCCTTGACTCCAGGGTTTTCAGGTGAGTGGAACAGAGCCTGCTCTCTCTGTTAGAAGTCCTTTAGGTCAGTGACATTTGCCAGGTACCAGTTTACTTTTACCTCTCACCTTGGGGCCTCTTCAGTGTATATTTTTACCTTTGTATTGTAGGAAATTTCACACATCTGCAGAAGTTAAGAAAATAGTATAATGAACCCCTCTGCATGCATCACCTAGCTTCAGGAACAATTACTAGTTCATGTTGAACCTTCGTATATACCCTACCCTTTTCCTCCTGCCTCTTGGTTATTTGTATGTGGGTTTTAGTTGTTTGTTTTTTTAAGGTTCATTTATTTGTTTGAGAGAGAGTGCACATAAGCCCTTGGTTGAGCGGGCAGGGGGCAGGCAGAGGGAAGAGAGAATCTCAGGCAGGCTCTTCAAAGAACACAGAACCTGCCATGGGGCTGGATCTCATTGCCCTGAGATCACGACCTGAGCTGAAATCAAGAGTTGGACACTCAACCAACTGAGCCACCCAGGTGCCTCTTGAAGTTTTTTTTAAACAACTCTATTGAGACAAAATTCAAATACCATAAAATTCATCTGTGAATTGTACAAGTGTACGATTCAGTGGTTTTCAGTATATTTACAGGGTTACACTGTAACTACTGTAGTCTAATTTTAGATCATTTTCATCACCCCAGAAGAATCCATTAAAAGCCATTCCCTCCACCCCTAGCCCTGGGCAACCCCTCACCTACTTTCTGTTTCTATAGGTTTTCCTATGCTGGACATTTCATATAAAAAGAATTATGTAACGTGATCTTTTCTGCCTGGTTTCTTTCACTTAACATAGTGGTTTCAGAGTTCACCCATGTTGCAGAATGTGTCATCACTTTATTCCTTTTTCTGGCTGGATAATGTTCCATTGTGTGGATAGACCACATCTTTATCCATCATTTGGGTTGTTTCCATCTTTTGGCTATTAGAGATAATGCTGCTATGAACGTCTGTGTATAGATTTTCGTGTGGACATACGTTTCATTTCTCTGGTTATATACCTAGGAGTAGTGCTACTGAATCACTTTTTGAAAAAGTGATTTTCCAAAGTGGCTGCGCCATTTTACTTTCTCTCCAGCAGTGTATGCGGGTTCCAGTTTTCCACATTCTTGCCAATGCTTGTCGTCGCCTGTCTTTGTGATTGTAGCCACCCTGGTGGTATCTCATGGTTTTGATTTTCATTTCTCTAATGACTAATGATGTTGAGCATCTCTGCATATGCTTATTCCAAGAGTTTTTAAATGTAAAATGTGAGCCTTTCTTAAAAAGGAATTCTATACATAAGTGTATGGTTAGAAGAAGATAGGCATCTTAAATGTCCCAGGGTCCTAACTTTACTTGTTTTTTATCTTTAAACTTTGGAATTTATAACATTTCAGTGTTTATTGAGTTACCATATACTTGATCTGAAAAGTGATTTTGAAGAGACTTATGGGGGTGCCTGGGTGGCTCAGTCGGTTAAGCATCTGCCTTCGGCTCAGGTCATGATCCTAGGGTCCTGGGATCCAGCCCCACGTCTGAGTCTCCCTGCTCAGTGGAGAGTCTGCTTTTCCCTCTTCAGCCTACCTCCGACTCCCGGTTGTGCTCTCTCTCTCTCTCTCTCTCAGATAAATAAATAACTAAATCTTAAAAAAAAAAAAAAAAGACTTATGGATCTAGAAACCATTTGGCAAGCTTCACATATTTAACTTTTGTTATTTAACCGAATGCACTGAGTTATTTTAATGCTTATGTTTTTCATTATATTTCAGCATGTTACCTAATATCCGCATTAGTCACTCTCCCAGCAGAGCTCATAGAACTAAGTTAATTAATGGTCTTTTTTTTTTTTTAAAGATTTTTTTTATTTATTTATTTGAGACAGAGAGAATGAGAGACAGAGAGCATGAGAGGGAGGAGGGTCAGAGGGAGAAGCAGACTCCCCGCCGAGCAGGGAGCCCGATGCGGGACTCGATCCCGGGACTCCAGGATCATGACCTGAGCCGAAGGTAGTCGCTTAACCAACTGAGCCACCCAGGTGTCCCTTAATGGTCATTTTTAAAGACTATCTTAGTTCACTGTTACATGAACCATATTGCCTATAAAGGTAGCTGCCCATAATTATCTTCTTACTACTAATAATATTTGCATCTTAGTTCAAAGGGCCAGGATTGTACCAGGTTGCTACTGAATGCTAGAACAGCTTAGTGTTAACATGAATCAAACTGAATTATATTATACTAAACCCTTATTCAGTCTACTGCTGGTTGAGAAACTGACTGTGGATATGGTCATCCATAATGTGTGACTAATCAGTTCGAGTATATTTGGTGGGTAAGCTGTTCTGTACATTGATTTTGTAGGAGCTGATGTTGCTAATGTCTGTAATGAAGCAGCCCTCATTGCTGCGAGACACCTTTCAGATTCCATAAATCAGAAACACTTCGAACAAGCTATTGAGCGAGTGATTGGTGGTAAGCAAACTGAATGTAACTCAAGTCAAAAGGCTGATAAAATGAGTTTGAGGCCATGGGTTTCTCTGTTTTGGCAAGATGTAGACACAAAGAGAAGTCTATCTACCCAGCCTGGGGTTGCCATGCACCTGCTGTGTTCCCTCAGTGCTGTGAGGGTGCCCCCCACCCCCCTCAGCCACAGTCTTGTGGAGATGGATGCTGTTGATTTGGGTGAGTCTGAGACAGACAGCATCCCACACCATGCCTCACTCACATGGGCAGCAAGCAGCAAGGTGTCTTGCCCTGAATTATACCAGTCCAGTGTTTTGAAAATGCTCACAACCTTCCTGTTTCCAAAAATTGTATTGAATGAATTAAATGTGCTCTCTGCTAGGTAGAGGTGATGGATAAACAGCTATAACACCTGGTTAGCCAGGAAATGCTCACCCCACAAGCAAGGATGGGGAAATACATAACATGTTTTCCAGGGAGCTTATAATTTAACACCCATAAAAAGATAACTAGAAATTCCAGAATTTGGGCATTCAAAGACGGGAAGGGCGCTGTGGTCAGGCAGGGCTCTACAGAAGAGGCGGGACTTAAACTGGGCTCAATTGAAAGAGGAGGTTGGTGTCAGAGTGGCAGGAGCAGAAGGTGCTTGGTAGCAGTGTTAACACCCTGTGTTTCAGGGAGGGAAAGTAAACCAGTCAGATTCAAGTTCCTTTGGGAAGTAAGGCAAAGCTGGAAATAATTGCTTAAGTCTAGATTTTAGAAAGCCTTGAATGTTAAGCTCAAGGGCTTTTTAAACTGTTGTCCTGTGGCCAGTATTGAACTAACGTGGGATTTTTCTTGAGTCATCGAGTAGCATGATAATCAGTGATATTTTAATAAAAGGAATCTGACACTGAAGAAGACGGAAGCATCAGAAGGCAGAGAACTTTGTAGTTATTAATGTGAGATAGTGGATTTTAGCTTAAGTAGTCCCCGTGGTAATAGGCAAAACAAAAATAAAACAAAATGGACAGCCTTACAGGCCTTGGGAAGAACAGGGTGTTTCAAGAAGCAGCTGGCTGGGCAGAATTTGAGACAGGGCGAGCTATCCACGTGGAACTCTGCAGCACCACCGTGCCACAGGCTGTGGTTCCTGTGGTGTGGAGGTGGGTGAGAGGGCTCCGGGGGCCGGGCCTACAGGGTAAACACCGCCTGCAGTGGTAGCAGAGGGGAGAAGAGTGAGCCAGCGGAGTCGCCACAGGCCCGCAAGGTGCATCAGCGAGTAAGACAAGGAATAGATGCCACTAAAGGGAACCCAGGAGGTTACCAGAGATGGAGGATAAGGGCAAAGACACGTTTATAAAGCACTCGTCAGCAGGATCAAGTGATGCTAGAGGCTAGTATAGCAATGTGTTTAACCTGGATTAGGTGCTACATCAATAACCCATGAATGAATGAACAGACTACTTATTCTAGAAATTTGTTACTGAAAGGAAAAAATCTAAGATGATAGAGTTGTAAGTGGGATTAAAGCAATTCACTGTAGAGGCAGGTGAAAGCTGCATATCTGTCTCTGCCTTTTAGGTGGGGCAACAGTCAGTGCTCAGTGTGAAAGACATCAGGGTGGCACATCCAGGAGGGGTCCTCGCTCTGAGGTACACAGACACTTACCTGCTCACAGCTCAGCTACTATAAACCAGCCATGAGCAGTTGGTCTGTAGTAAGCATACTGGGAAATGAAAACTTCCAGGGATCAAGCAGGGGGGAGGGGGGTCAGGATTCTTGTTTTCTCATATAAGCAAGAACTGCTCAACTCTTCTTAGTAACTCACCCGCTGTAAATCTCCACCCTTCCAGCTCTATTATTGTCTTGGGTTATGTCATTGGGAACATAGCACTCTTTTTTTTTTTTTTTAATCTTTCAGACTCATTAATATGTTACCATTTGAGAAATTCTCTCAGATGGGTTACCTTGAACACAACAATTTGTCACAGTGTGACGATTTGTATTAGTACAAACTATGTCGTCTGTTTCTGTGGTACAAAGGGGCAGAGGAGGTTTAGTGTCCACCTTGATCCAGGCCAGAGAAGACTCGTACTTGGACTAGGAGTCCCCCAGCTTGTAGTCAACACATGGGCCCAACACAGGGGCGTCTCTTGGGTTTATTTTCTCAGGTCTACCCTGCTGCTAGCTCTTGGAACCCCCTGGGCCAGTTGATTAGTGTGCCGGGTGCTGTAGCATTGGCCTCGCCAACTCGCTGGCGAGGTATTTTCGATCTTCACACAGCTCGGTTCTCCTCTCTCGTGTGCTTTCCATCAGGAACAGACAGCAGGCAGTTTCATGCATGTTTGTTTACCCAGTGCTTGAGAATTCCAGGTACCTGGATTAAAAAGGAGATCATTCCACACCTCTTTGTCTTTTCTGAATTTTATGTTTTAAACTGACCTAAGTGCTGAATTTTATTTTGTATTTCTCTTTCCCAAAACAAGATATATGGCTCAAAAGAGTGGGAGAGTTAGAGAGTTAGTGGACCTGGGGGTAATGAATGCATTTTGCAAGTAGCTGGGTATATTTTGGAGTTGGTCCTTTACTTTTAGTCTGACTGTGTTTGGGAATTTCCAAATTATAGGCAGCTTAGTCTCTAAGTCACCTTTTAGATAAGGCGTGTATAGATTGTATAACTGTCTTTTTATGTCGGTGCCACTGAGGCAGTGATTTTGACTTTAACTTGTTATTATTTTGTCAGGCTTAGAGAAAAAAACCCAGGTTCTGCATCCCGAGGAGAAAAAGACTGTGGCTTACCATGAAGCAGGTCATGCAGTTGCCGGGTGGTATCTGGAACATGCAGACCCACTTTTAAAGGTAAAGCAGTTTGTGTTGAACAGTAGGCAAGCCAACTGATCCTGTGAGCAATTACTTAAGGAGAAAATTGCATTCCCACAAAGGACAGGTACATAAAATTTGGTCAAGAAGTGTGGTAATGATGGTGGGATGAAGAGGTTATGCAAACCCTCCTGCAAAGAAGTTACAAAGTTTAGAAAGAAAACTGCTATTTAAAGGGACCGAACAGTGTCCAAAGCAGACCAAAGCTGGAGAATTTCCTTTTGAAAAGGAGTAGCTGCAATGGGTTAGAATTGGGAGCTCGTGGCTTCCTTGCCTGAAGGTTTTTTCCTGTGGCCACAGTGATGGAAAAGGCTGGTCTATCATATTGAGGTGGCAGAGGAAAGAATTCGGGATTTGAAGAATATTGGAAATTTAACAGGAAAATGCTGGAAGCAAGAAAGCTACAGAGGAATTGAGACCCAAGTCCAAGTAGAAACTCCTCGGCTCCGTGGCTGACCACTAAACTATGCCTGCACAGGAAGACCCCAGAGAGCCTGGCAAAAAAGAAAGAGATCAAAGGGAAATCTCCTGAAAGATGGGTGCATCAAGTGAGATTGGTAAATTTTTGCTTTTTCAACTGAGTGCAGTCCCCATACTGGTGCAGCACGAACAACAGGAAGCCGCAATCTGATTTGCAATGTCAGGGGACCACTGGAAATGGAGGGGGAGCCCCTGAAGCAAGGGAACCACAGAAAAGGTAACATAAAGTGTGCAGAAAACATCCCAGATAGGGGTGCCTGGCTGGCTCAGTCGGTAGAGGGTACCACTCTTGTTGATCTTGGGGTCATGAGTTCAGGCCCCGCGTTGGGGTAGAGTTTAGAAAATAAATAAATAAATAAAAAACCACCCTAGATAATCTACAGAGAAGCCACTAGAACCAGTAGGTGAAATTAGCAAGGTTACAGAATTCAGGATCCATATACAAAAATCAATTGTATTTCTGTAAATTAGCAATGAACAATTAGAAAATAAAATTTTAAAAATTCAATTTCATTTACAACAGCATCCAAAAACATGAAACATGTAAGGGTACGTTTATTGAAGTACTTGTAGGATCTGTATACTGAACGAAACAAGACCTAAATAAAAATAGAGATACAGGGACCCCTGGGTGGCTCAGTCGGTTAAGTGTCTGCTTTCGGCTCAGGTCATGATCCCAGGGTCCTGGGATCGAGTCCCGCATCGGGCTCCCTGCTCAGTGGCGAGTCTGCTTCTCCCTCTGCCCCTCACCCTGCTCTCGTGCTCTAACTCTCTGTCTCTCTCTCAAACAAATAAAATCTTTAAAAAAAAAAAAAAGAGATATACCGTGTCCCTGCAATGTTATGATCATCGTTCTCCCCAGATTCATGTATAATTTCAGTGCAATCTCTGTGGTAAACATAGCCGACTTGTTCTGTAGAAATTGATAAGCAGATCTAAAATTTATATCGAAATCAGGTCAACTAGAATAGCCAAAACAGTGAAGTTTGAAGGGGTTACACTGCCAATTTTAATACCTTGTATATAGCTAAGTAATGAAGACTAATATTGCAGAAGGGACTAAACAGATCAGTGGGATGGAATGGAGCCCAGAAATAGACCCTCACACATAACTGATTAATTGATTTTCAGCAGAGGTGCCAAAGTAATTCAAGGTGGGGAGGATTGTCTTACCAGCAGATGATTCTGGCAACTCAGTGTCATGGGGGAAAAAAGCCAACCTTAACTCTCAGATCATATGTAAAAAATTAATTTGAAATAGACTGTAAAAGCTAAAACACAATAAACTTTTAGAGGAAAACAGGTCAAAATCTTTGTAACCTTAGATAGGCAAAAATGTCTTAGTACGCAAAAAGGATGAACCACAGAAGAAAAAGTTGATAAATGGGATCTCATCAAAATTGAAAATGTTTTGTCTTTGAAAGACACTGTTAAGAAAATGAAAAGCAAGCCACATATTTTGAAAAATCTTTCAGTATATATATGACAAAGGACTTGAATCTAGAATACGTTAAAAAAAACTAAAACTCAAAAATAAGCAACCCAGTGAAATCATGGGCAAAAGATCTGAAGGTATACAAATGGACATTAAGCACATGAAGATACTCAATTTCATTAGTCATCAGAAAGTGCAAATTAAACTGCAATGAAATACCACCACATACCCACTGGAATGGTTGAAATTAAAAAGTCAGTCCTGAGTGTTGGTGAATGTCAGTCTAGCTGGAGCTTCCATCCGTTGATGATGGGAATGTGAAATGGTATAACCATTTTGAAGAACAGTTTGGTAGTTTCTTATAAAGGTAAACAAATGCTTCCGTACAACCAAACAATCTCACTCTTATATAATCACCCAAGAGAAATAAAAATATGTCCACACAAAGACTTTTACTGCTTGATTCATAATAGCAGTAAACTGGAGACAGTCCTGATGTCCCTCAAGAATGAAGTGGATGTTTGGTATGTTTATACAATGGAATGCTACCCAGCAGTAAAAATGAATGAACTATTAATACACATAGCAGTGTGGGCGAATCTCAGAAACAGTGAAAGAAACCAGACAAAATAAAGTACATACTGTATGATTCCATTTATATGCAGTTCCAGAAATTGTGACTAAGTCCCTATGGATTGGTCACATATCTCCAGCTGGGGCTGGAGTGAAGGGGTTGGGGGGACGGGTAGGTAAGACTGACCAGAAAGGGATACAAAAGAACTTTGCATGGGGCGCCTGGGTGGCTCAGTTGGTTAAGCGACTGCCTTCGGCTCAGGTCATGATCCCAGGGTCCTGGGATCGAGTCCCACATCGGGCTCCCGGCTCAGCAGGAAGCCTGCTTCTCCCTCTCCCACTCCCCCTGCTTGTGTTCCTGCTCTCGCTGTCTCTGTCTCTGTCAAATAAATAAATAAAATCTTTAAAAAAAAAAAAAAAAAGAACTTTGCAGGACGAAGAAAAGATTTTCTGTCTCTGTTGTGGTAGGAGGTTGTGTTTGTCAAAACTCATTGGACTTGTACACTTAACATGGTGTATTTACTGAATATAAACTATCCCTCAATAAAGTTGATTTTTTAAAAATTTAAGGAATTTACTCCATTGCAAAAAGCACTAGGAAAGAAAATGAAGGTTGCTGAGCATCTAGGTCTGCCTTCCCCTTCGTCCTGTAGAGGAGGATGTGGCTGGGACTCTGAAGTTGAATGGCAACTAGGCCATGTTTGAGCTGCCAGAAGGAGTCCTCACTCACCACCTGTCCTTTAGTCAAGATAAATAATTTCAAGTGTGTATCACAAAAAGACAAGAAATACTTCATAGAACTCTAAGGTGAAGTTATTCTAAGAGAAAATACTCCCTCTGAACAGTCAACTGCTAGATCTCATCTTGCCAAGGCTGACGGGTTGCCCAGCTGCTATGCTTATGTTTCGGCAGTGAGCTTATCTATGTATAGGTAAACCTCGTGGTCAACATTTGGTGGCAGGATACTCAACATGTTGTATGTTTTCTGCTTGCCAGGTCTCCATCATCCCACGGGGCAAAGGACTAGGTTATGCTCAGTATTTACCCAAAGAACAATACCTGTACACCAAAGAGCAGCTCTTGGATAGGATGTGCATGACCCTGGGTGGCCGGGTGTCGGAAGAAATCTTCTTCGGGAGGATTACAACCGGCGCTCAAGACGACTTGAGGAAAGTGACTCAGAGTGCCTATGCTCAAGTGAGTGTATGAAATGGAGGGTTTCTTCCTTGCTCTCTCACATCTGTACCAGAAATGGGCGTTTGTGGTTGGCCCTGAAGCAGCAGACTGGCTATTGTTGTGTTGTGTTTGACTGGCTTAGACTTTTCAGGCAAGAAGTAATTCCTAAAAGGAACTTTTTTTTTTTTTTGGTAGTATAATATTTAAAGTTTACAGATTTCAGGGCACCTGGGTGGCTCAGTCGGTTAAGCGTCTGCCTTCGGCTCAGGTCACGATCTCAGGGTCCTGGGATTGAGCCCCGCATCGAGCTCTCTGCTCAGCGGGAAGCCTGCTTCTCCCTCTCCCGCTCCCCCTGCTTGTGTTCCCTTTCTCGTTGTGTGTGTCTGTCAAATAAGTAAAATCTTTTAAGAAATAAAAAAAATAAAGTTTACAGATTTCTCCTGCTATCTGAAAGTCGAGCATTCCTGTGAAACAGTTTGGAAGCTGAAATGGCTCAAAGCAAAGAAGCACTTACTGTTAATTGATATGGGAAAATTTCTGAAAGTTCCCAGACCCCAAAACTGACGTCTGGTAGACTGCTTTACCTTGGGACACATCTTGTAATGGAGGCTGCAGTGCCGCTCACTGCCCCGGGGGGTGGGCTACCTCTGTACCAGCTTGCTGCAGAACACATGCGGAGTGCTCTTCTCACCTCTTTTCATAAAAAAAAGTCCTCTTTCAGTTTCTTTTCGGTTAGCGAAAGCATGTACTGCTGTAGGTCTTTCATAAAAGCAAAGTGACACAAGATGAAAGGCAGGGGATACCTATATTACTAAGAGTCTATAAAGTGGGGCGCCTGGGTGGCTCAGTTGGTTGGGCGACTGCCTTCGGCTCAGGTCATGATCCTGGAGTCCCGGGATCGAGTCCCGCATCGGGCTCCCTGCTCAGCAGGAAGTCTTCTCCCTCTGACCCTCCCCCCTCTCATGCTCTCTCTATCTCATTCTCTCTCTCAAATAAATAAATAAAATCTTTAAAAAAAAAAAAGAGTCTATAAAGTGGGTATGCAGAGTTTAAAGTTCTGTTAGAAGCCTCTGTGATCCCACAGTGCAACACTGCTTGTACTCTGGGCTGTCCCTAAGAGCATCCCTTCTTGGTCCCCTCCCTTCCTGACAGACCAGCCACTCTCCTGACTTGTTACTGTCATACCCACATTTTCCTTGTTTATCCCTGGTGCATACATCCCCAAACAATAGAGTTTTGCTGTCTCGGAACTTCATATAAATGACTTTCTCTGGAAACTCCTATAACCCGTATGTCAGCTCTTCTTCTGGTCTGTCACCTTTTTTATTTGTTTATTTTTATTTATTTTATTTTTAATATTTTATTTATTTGAGGGAGCGAGTGAGAGAGCACGAGTGGTGGGGGGGGCAGAGGGTGAGGGAGAAGCAGACTGGCCGCTGAGCAGGGAGCCTGATGTGGGGCTTGATCCCAGGACCCTGAGATCATGACCTGAGCCGGAGGCAGACGCTCAACGGACTGAGCCACCCAGGTGCCCCTTAAAAAAAAAAAAAAAAAAGTCTTTAAGAAAGACTTGAGGGGCAGACCCCGTGGCTTGAGGGAACAGGAAAATGCAAACTCCCTTCTAGGTTGGCACACTGCCCTTTCCAGGAAGAGCCTGGAGGGCATGGGTTTTATCCTCTTGGGTCTGTCAGATCCTTCTTGCTTCTCTGCTTCCCCTCGCGCAGGGAGAAGTATCTTGCGGGTCTCATAGATGTTGTCCATGGGCTTCTTGTCTTGTGTCCCTAATTGAGTATTGCTGCACTGTCTACATAGAACACCCTTGTCCATTCAGCCAACCCAAGGCTGCCATGTAGATTTTGCCAGGTTAAAGAGTGGTAGTACAATGAAATGTGTGGAGTTAATGCCATTATAAAGACTTACTGCCATTTTTTAAGTCAGCCTGTCAGCAAAACCGATGCCCACTACTAATCATGTATTCTTTTCCAGATTGTTCAGTTTGGCATGAATGAAAAGGTTGGGCAAATCTCCTTTGATCTCCCACGTCAGGGTGATATGGTTTTAGAGAAGCCTTACAGCGAAGCCACCGCAAGACTGATAGATGACGAAGTACGAATACTTATTAATGATGCTTATAAAAGGACAGTGGCTCTCCTCACAGAGAAGAAAGCTGATGTGGAGAAGGTAGGTGCTAGTCGTATGAATAATTCTCTACATGGTTTTGCCAAAAAAAAAGAAAGGTTAAAGTGATGGATTGACTGGGTTAGTTTATAGACTTGAGCATTTCCTGTAGCGGGCTAACTCATTCTGATTCTGTGTCTGCTCTGTCTCTGAGGGGTGGGAGTGCAGTAGTGAGCAACAGTAGGACACAGTCCTGGCTCTTGGGGCTGTTAGCAGTGTGAGTGCAGGATTCATGGAATCTGCAAATAACCACAAAATATGCAACTGAGGCCTCCCTCCCCGCTTCCGTGTGTTTTACCCGTACTCCTCAGTAAGGAGCACAGCGGACTGACAGGGATTTACCGTTGTCTTTCACCTCTGGCATAAACAGGTAGTGATGAAAGTGCAAATAAGAGCTAGCCCACATGAAATTGGCACATGAAAATTACCTTTGGCTTAATTATGAGCTTTGCAAATAAACATGCTCTGTGTTTTCTGTCCTACTTCATATGATAGCACCTACCAAAGGGAGGGTTTCCTTCTGAATTCGGTGGATTTCTTGCATCCATTAAACTCAATTATTCAGAATCCATGCAACCAAAATTAGAATTTTTTGTTCTTTGAACATTCCGCACTCCTAGAGCACAAATGAGAAAGCCTTTTAGGAGGGATTGACACGGATAAAAGAACATTCCAAGATGTGCTGTTCCATCAGTAAGGCAATCCAGAAGTATCTGTGATGTCTCTTCACGGAAGTGCCCAATGCAGGCGGAGAGAGCTGGCGCCCCACACACAGGAGCTCTGAGAAAGGAAGATCAGAGTGGTCAGCGAAGGCTTCGTATAGAAGATAGAACTTAGGTTTTATGTAGAAGGGTAGTCACGTTACAGTGAACAAGTTGGGGGGGGGAGCAGAGGGCGGTGTGGAGGCCTGGTGAGCAGGAGGTGTGTGGGGAGCAGGGCAGGGTTGAGCAGATAGTTGGGGGGAGGGAGCTGCAGTACCCAGGTTCTCAAAAGCTAGCTAGGAAGTTTAGAAACACAGTTTTAGAAATAAGAGTGACCTTCAAAATGATCTGATCCAGCCCTTTGTTTTATAGCAAGGAGTCCTTAAAGAGTGTTGAAATGAAGAAGCTCATCATTTGCGGGAGTGTGGCAGCCCAGGGAGTGGCAGAGACTGGCTCAGGGGCTGGTGCCGGTCGCTCAGTCGGACACAGTGCCGGGGCTAGCACTGGAAGTAGGGCAAAGGCAGATCTGAAACAAACTGAGATTTATTGGTTAAATGCACGGAGTGAACGAGAAGAAAGCCCTTGAGATGATGACTCCTGGTGGCAAACACAGAGGGTGGGGATCAGTCTTGAACCCAAGAGAACACGAGCAGTGGGCATTTGCGAATGAAATGTGGACAGCAAGTCCAGGCTGGAGATAGGATCTGTTGGTGGTCCCCCGCATAGCCAGATGTAGAAAAGAAGGACCTGAGCCATGGAGGACCGTGGAGGAGCTCACTCGAGACCCCTAGCTGCAGGAGGACAGTGTGCATTCATGGATTCAAGAGGAAGCTTCCACATGCACACCATAGATGCCAAACAGGTCCAGGGAGTTGGACCCAGTTATCTAGCCTTCTGAACGTACAGTGCATATACTGACAGTGGTAACAAAGACGTGTGTGGGAAAGGGAATGGATTCAGCGGAGTGAGGATCTGGAAACACTGCGGAGTCCTGAAGTACTGTTTGGCCCATTTGAGAAAATTAAATCTGTAAAGAGTAATGTTGAGCCAGCCAGGAGATGGGGAGCCATCAAGAGGAGAGGTGGCTGGAGACTTTCCTGCTAGGACTAGTGTCCTCCAAATTCTGGGCCTCAGTTGACTCCTCTGCTGGACAGGATAATACATCAGGGCTAAGCTTTAGGAGAATAAGAGTAACCGGCTAGCATCCACCTATCATCCACCCGGTGTACTGGGTACCGCTTAAGATGCATGAACTTCTCTAAAGCTCCCTGCAGCCTTAGGAGGTGGAAACACTATCATCCCATTTTACAAAAGAAGAAACTAGTACAGGGAGAGATTAAGTAACTTTGCTTAAGGTCATACAGTTGGTAAGCAGCAAGACCAGGATTTGGACCCCGTGTCCTGTCTGCAGAGCCCTTCCCGTTAACCTCCGACCAAGCCTGTGCTGTTGAATGTGGTTAGTCCCAAGTGAAGTGTGCTCTGAGCACACTGGGTTTTAAAGGCTTGCTATGAAAAAAGGAAGGTAAAATATCTCCGTAATTGTTTATATCATTACATGTTGGAACGATACTGTGTTTGGGGGCACCTGGGTGGTTCAGTCAGTTGAGTGTCCGACTCTTAATTTCAGCTCAGGTCATGATCGCAGGGTCATGAGATCGGGCCCCACGTTGAGCTCTGCACTCAGGCTCAGTCTGCTTGAGATTCTCTCTCTCCTCTCTCTCTCTCTCTGCCCCCCCCCCCACCTTCTCACTCTCTAAAATAAATAAATCTTTGTGAAAAATGATACTGCATTTGATATATTGGGTTAAATAAAACGTATTATTGCAATGTAAGTGGTTATGCACAATGTGTAAATAGACAAATTGAGAGTTAATGGTGGTCTAAGAAGACAACCTGGTTATGTTTTTAAGAATTTTTATCTCTTAGAAATAGAGACAAAAATATATATGGATAAAATATGACAGCTGGTATTTTCTTCAGGGTAATCTAGGGAGTAGATGAGGCAAAAATGGCTCTAAGTTGAGGACTGTCAGTAGTGGCTACATGGGGATTTGTTATCCATTTTCTGCTTTTGTGCATATTTGCAGTATTCCATAAACTGATAAAACAGAATAAAATTGACTTATTTTTTGGTATCTTTAAAAACAGGGTATCTAGTGTAAAAGTGCAGATAAGTCAAATTTCTAAGTAGGGAGTTACCTTAGAAACTAAATCTATTTTATGAGATCAGTTGATATTTTAACCTGCTTTGCTGTCTTTGTAATGGTCAGATGCTCTAATAGCCATTGTCCTGCTCCAACCTGACACCCTCACTCACCTCCATACACATAGTTGGTCAGCTTTCCCAGTGTCCTGTTAAGATGTGTACTGTCAAATTTGTGGTTCAAGCATAGAAATGACTAGAACTTCAAGATACATGTTTTCGTATAAACCTTCCTGGCTTCCTTTTGTATCTCTGCCCTTGTCTTTATTTTTTCAACTAACTTTTTAAAAATTTCTTGCTTACCTCTTTCTCCCCTTTCCCCCAGCTTGCCCTCCCAGCCACTTTTCTAAGTTTGTAATGTATCCTTCCAGAACTTCTTTGTGTACATGTAAGCACATAAAAAGATTTATATTCCTCTCCTTTTAAAGGCAAATGTAGCATACCATAAAGGGTGTGCATCTTGCTTTTCTCACTGAATATGTTTCTCCAAGATGTATATATAACAGATTCTTCATTACAGGTGCATAATTGTTCATTGTGTGAATGTATCCAAATGTATTTAGCCCCTCCCTTAACTGGTGGACATTTGTTTTTTCCAATATTTTATTTTACTCTAAAATCCTGGGATCTTGTCTATATCTTTTCAGTGGTCTTAAATCCTATTTTGGAATGGGGTTAGCTATAAATAAAAAAATCATTAGCTTTGCAAAGACTTTGCTAAGAAACTGTGTTTAATGGAAATTGTTCATATTTCAGGTTGCTCTTCTATTATTAGAAAAAGAAGTGTTAGATAAGAATGATATGGTTGAACTTTTGGGCCCCAGGCCATTTGTGGAAAAGTCTACCTATGAAGAATTTGTAGAAGGCACTGGCAGCTTGGATGAGGACACTTCGCTTCCAGAGGGCCTTAAGGACTGGAACAAAGAACGGGAGAAGGAGAAAGAGGAGCTCCGGGATGAGAAAATCACCAACCAGATCCGAGAAGGGAGACCATTTTAGCTTGTGCCTCTGTCAAGGTCGACTCTGGCTTTCTCAGAGGAATAAGGACACTGCAGGGTTGATCATAACCATCTGCTGACCTGGTTGAGATGGTGGGAAGAGGAGTCCTTAGTCCTAAGCCTCTGGAGTCAGCCTGGGTGGCAGGGTGACTTTCTGAAGGCCCAGGAGAATGTTTCCCGAGCCCGCCAGCCTCTCAGACAGCGGCCGGGAGCATGGAGAGGGCACCCAGCGCTGCTCCTCCACCATCTGTGGTGCCAGCTGATGTGTGGCGGGGACCGACCGACCATCCGTGGAGACTTGCTGGTGTGGAAGAGGTGTGTTGTTCTCGTCCCATCACCCACTCTTCATTCCTGCTTCCCTTCAGAGTTTCCCTCTGTGGATGAGCTGTGAAATTACATTGGAGTCCTGATAAGAATATTTTAATTTGGCTTAATACTTCAAAGATTGAATCCAGATCACATGTTGCTGTTTTAATGGAATGGTTTTCTACAGAGAGCTGTAACAGATCTACAGATATGAATGTATTATGTAAATACGGCTTCTTTACATCAAAAATAAAGTGTACGGTACTTTTTTCCTTCTGAACTCAACAAAGGGTCACTGTTTTATGCTTGGGGTATTTTATTTTTTTAGAGATTTTATTTATTTGACAGAGACACAGCAAGAGAGGGAACACAAGCATGGGGAGTGGGAGAGGGAGAAGCAGGCTCCTGGCTGAGCAGGGAGCCTGATGTGGGGCTCGATCTCAGGACCCTGGGATCATGACCTGAGCCGAAGGCAGACGCTTAACGACTGAGCCACTCAGGTGCCCCTTGGGGTATTTTCTTTTAGCAAACATAATGGGAAAGGAATTAAGTGTTCTAACTTTGGAGAGAGGAATCCTTTAAAACCTCACTCCTGCTGGTTCTTACCATCTCCCACAAGAGGCTTGCGAACTTCTGGAGTTGTACATTCTGGAATGATGAACTCTGGATATAAAGTACATTGATACAAAGTCAGTGCAAGAATCTGATGATGGCATCAGTTTACATCCTCACCAGGCTGGTCGTGACCAGACATTGGTCCTGGCATCTGGGTCTAGAAGTCATTGTGATCATAGGTCCGGCAGGCTGCCCCAAACCATCACATTGGATCTCAGTTATTTCAGCTTGCCTTGTGTGTTCTTGATGCAGTTAAGTATGTTGTAGAACAACCACTTCTCAGACTTCAGACATAGATTCAGATGGCATCCCTGGAACAGCACTGGACCGATGAGGAGGGAGGTGGTATGGGCAGGCTGCTCTGACCCTGGACCACTCCTCCAGGTGGCCCAGAGATGCCGAGCTCCAGCTCACCGGACCACAGAACCATCTGCGTGGATGCCAGTAACTCAGTATTCCCAGGAGCATGGGAGCCTTCCTCAGCTCATCCTGCAGTCTCTCAGCTGCTCTGCCCAGTGACCTGCAGATGTAACAGATTTACTGCCTCCCTTCCTCAGAGGATGTTTGTGGGAGGTGATTCAGTGAAGAATTGTTTGAAGGCTGTATGATTCACTTGGCCATCGGGATGTCTGTGCTGTTCCCCACACGATCTGTAGACAATAAGACTGTACTTCCTTAACCACTGTGAGGAGGGGCGCCGGCAAGTGCGGAGGTTTGGTAGCCCTCTGCTGTGAGGCCTGCTGAGTGGAATGAAGTGGGTGGTGCCAAACATGAGTCAGGTTTGGTCAGTCAGAAAAGGGACAAAGCCGTGCGTGAGATGGTTGGTCAGATGGTAACTCACATCTGCGCTTCTAATTCAAGCTTGTGGAGTCTTGAGAAGGCAGCCAGCGTGGCCTGGAATAGCTACCACAGCCATCCTCGGGTTTCCTGACCTGCACAAGGAGGCCCACAGCATTGTGGTGACCAATGCTCATGCTGGCTCCCACATGGAGCCTGACTCAAACCAGGGGTTCACAGCACTCATCCTTTCTTCCAAGGTCAGTCAAACCTAGCATACTTCCAGGTTAGATGTGGATGGTAAGATACTTATTTTTACTGTAGTCTCACCAAGTGTAGTGCAGATTTCTGCAGAAATGGGGTCCGTTTTCACTGCAGTTCAAGTCATGCTGCTGTGTTTAGTGATTCCATCTACCCAAGGTTGGGGCTCGGCACAGGATAGTTACTGGGTGTAAGCCATGGCATCACAGAGCTCAGGCCTTCTGTCAGGTGGGGGAGCTAGGTTACACTGTGGGGTAACCCCAGAATGGCTCCAAATGACAGTCATTTCTTTCTCGCTCCTTGTCCAACAAAGGTCAGAGGGGGCTGTGCTCAGCAGTTACCGGGACCCAGACTGATGGAGGAATTCAGCAGAGGCAGAGGTGAGGGTTGAGCACTAGCATTTAGACCTTTCCACCTGGAAGTGACATGCTACTCACATTATTTTGGCTGAAGCAAAGTCATGTTCACAGTTAACTTCAAAGGGGCAGAAAGGAGAAATAAACCAGAAACACTGGTGAACGGCAATGTCTGCTAATTACTAGTAGGACTAGCCTGGTCATGTCCTATGGAGTTTGACTTTACAAGACCTCTTACGGAAGTTGTGTCAAGTTATAGAAACTGTAAAGTGATGATTTGCTATATAGAAAATAGCCCTCAACCTTGGCACTGAGCCTGAGTACTCCTGAAGGAAACACACAGCTCTCAGAGCTGACCCTGCCAGGTCCCTCCTCACCCACCAAGAGCTTGCATGTCCCCCTGGCTCTGGCTGGAAGCCTGGAGGTCGTTTTCTGTAGCTCCTCTGGCAAATCTTAGCCCAGCTGTCAGGGAAGGTTGGGACTAACTAGCCCAGGACGTGACACTGGAAGATGAAAGATTTTGTGGGAGGTCTAAGTGCTGGTTGCAAAAGGGGACGACAGGCTTTTATTTACATGTGTGCTACTCTGATGCTCAGGAGAATTCTGGCTGCCACTCTTTTTTTTTTTTTTTTAAGATTTTATTTATTTATTTGAGAGAGAATGAGAGAGAGCACATGAGAGGGGCGAGGGTCAGAGGGAGAAGCAGACTCCCTGCTGAGCAGGGAGCCCGATGCGGGACTCGATCCAGGGACTCCAGGATCATGACCTGAGCCGAAGGCAGTCGCTTAACCAACTGAGCCACCCAGGCGCCCTTCTGGCTGCTACTCTTAAGGTCTGCAGTTCAAGGAAAGCCTTTCCTCTGAGTTCATTCACTGAGTGGCAGGGGCAGTTCACCCCAGAAAGAGACAAGGTACCCAAGTAACCATTATAACAACGCAAATAAATCTATCAGGAAACAGGCTGGAAGAGGCAAAGGAATGGTTTTAGTGTTTTATTATGAATTGGTTGTTTTAAAGTTCCATATTGCATTTTCAATATAAGGCAACACTGCACAGCTTCAGGTTTCATCACAAAGGATGAAAAACACTGTTTCTAACTTCCTTGCTAATTCTCAGCATGGTTGAACACTTGACAGAAGGTGAGGTCAATTCATGTAGCTCTTCCTTGATGGCCCCTTTATTGTTTCAAGTCCTCCAGTAGAAGATCTGTCGTCTGATCTTTTGATTGGGTAGGACTGCCGATTCTCTGCTATTCCGATGTACTTTCTTCCTTCCAGATGACTGACAGTGCAATTTTGTTGCATTGGTGAGGGGCCTATACCCACATATTTAGAGCAGAGCACCATGTGGTGGCCAGCAGGGTCACGATGCTCCGGAGTTAAAGAAACAACATCTGATTTGTGGTATCTGAGACTGGGATGCGCTTCTATTCATTGATCTCCTCTTCATCGTCTTCAAAAGCTTCCTCGCCATCATTGGCCGTGGCTTCTTGATACTGCTGGTATTCCGACACCAGGTCGTTCATGTTGCTCTCGGCCTCGGTGAACTCCATCTCATCCATGCCCTCGCCCGTGAACCAGTGCAGGAAGGCCTTACGCCGGAACATGGCGGAAAACTGCTCCGAGATGCGCTTGAACAGCTCCTGGATGGCCGTGCTGTTGCCGATGAAGGTGGAGGCCATCTTGAGGCCGCGCGGCGGGATGTCGCACACGGCCACCTTGACGTTGTTGGGGATCCACTCGACGAAGTAGCTGCTGTTCTTGTTCTGGATGGCCAGCATCTGCTCGTCCACCTCCTTCATGGACATGGGGCCCCGGAAGACGGTGGCCACGGTCAGGTAGCGGCCGTGGCGCGGGTCGCACGCCGCCATCATGTTCTTGGCGTCGAACATCTGCTGCGTGAGCTCGGGCACGGTGAGCGCGCGGTACTGCTGGCTGCCGCGGGCCGTGAGCGGCGCGAAGCCGGGCATGAAGAAGTGCAGGCGCGGGAAGGGCACCATGTTCACGGCCAGCTTGCGCAGGTCGGCGTTGAGCTGGCCCGGGAAGCGCAGAGAGGTGGTGACGCCGCTCATGGTGGCCGACACCAGGTGGTTGAGGTCGCCGTAGGTGGGCGTGGTCAGCTTGAGCGTGCGGAAGCAGATGTCATACAGGGCCTCGTTGTCGATGCAGTACGTCTCGTCGGTGTTCTCCACCAGCTGGTGCACCGACAGCGTGGCGTTGTAGGGCTCCACCACCGTGTCCGACACCTTGGGCGACGGCATGACGCTGAAGGTGTTCATGATCCTGTCGGGGTACTCCTCGCGGATCTTGCTGATGAGCAGCGTGCCCATGCCTGAGCCCGTGCCCCCGCCCAGCGAGTGCGTGAGCTGGAAGCCCTGCAGGCAGTCGCAGTGCTCACACTCCTTCCTCACCACGTCGAGCACGGAATCCACCAGCTCGGCCCCTTCCGTGTAGTGCCCCTTTGCCCAGTTGTTGCCTGCGCCCGTTTGTCCTGGGACAAAGCACAAGAGAGTGGCACACAATTTCAGTAGGTCGGCACGGGGGTAGGGGGAAGAGGGAGCTCCCTCTTATTCATACTTTTAAGACGGTGATGAAAAAACACATCTTTCAGCGCCAGACTCAATTCTATGGAAAGCAGCACTGGAAACAACCTGAGTTGGCTCATTCTTCTGTTTCTGGGAGAAATCAAAAGGCTTTGCCACCAGGACTTACCAAATGTTGCCTCTTACTGAGAGGCACTTGTCGTAATCCAATAGACTTGGAAAGAGTTGGGAAAATGTAAATATTAATTCCAGTACAACTCTGCCAATATGATTTTTTAATTAAATGTTTTAAGTATGTTTTTACTGCAAAGAATTTTTAGGTTGAAGCTTAGTTTATTCAGGTTATAGAAAATGTAAGATATATACTCTAATTGGCAAAGACAGCCGTAATTATCAGAGCAATCCTCCAAACTGGACTTTCTTTTTAAAAAAAAAAAAGATTTTATTTATTTATTTGACAGAGAGAGAGCACAAGTAGGGGGAGGAGCCGAGGGAGAAGCAGACTCCCCGCTGAGCAGGGAGCCCGAGGAGGGGCTTGATCCCTGAACCCCAGGATCGTGACCCTAGTGCCAGGCAGACTCTTCACCGACTGAGCCACCCAGCCGCCCCTGGACTTATTTTCTGTCAGAAAAACATGATTTTTTCAATCCAAATCAATACGGTAATACACATTCCAAGGATTATTAGAAAAACCACTTAGAACTAAATTCTAGAGCACACTGTAGGGTAAATTATGAAAAGCAGTAAAGTCAATGCTCAGTGCTGACCTCTGCAAGCTCATGATGAACATGGTCCCCTTCCCCCACCTCCATGCCTGGTTGTGCCCCTCTGATGGCGAGAGATAATGTATCTATTTAGTAATAAACTATAAAACAAGACACTGCTGTTGCTCATGATTTTAACTGGTAGAAGGTAATGTAATATATAGCCAAAATTATAAGTTATTTAAGAAGCGAGGAAGATTATTAAAAGGCATTGTGTTTATTTAGTAAATTGGTATATATCAAATCTGGTTCTAAAAAGATTGTATAATTAAAGAATAAATTCATTAGCATCCCTATCAAACTTTCCCTACGTATCGGATGAAAAGGACCAGGACGCACCATAGGAGCTGGGCAAGTGACCTGAATGTGTCAAGTGGACAAAAAAAACAAGAGGAAGCAGAGATGCCAGGGTTGTTTGCTCTTCCACTCAGAGCTAAGACAGTGCTGGAATCCTACTGTGTGGACCTCTCTCCACTTATTCCAGAGATGTTCACTTGATTTTTGTCTACACTTAACTGGTGGCAACAATCCACAACCACCATCCAGCGACCAGCTTTTCTGCTCTGGGCAGGCAGTTCCATGCCCCACACGGGGCACATCAGTGGGAAGCTGAGCTGGAGACCACTGACACAGCTCCAATTGCCTCCCAACAGTGGCCCAGTGCTACACCAGGTAAGACAAGGGGATGCGAGGCCCTCGTGCGCTTCGGGCTGGGGCCCTCTTACTGAGCTCTGCTGCTGCCCCCCTGCCCCGGATTCTGTACTGTGGGTGTGGCTTCACACAAGGGCCTACTTTTGGAGGAATGTGTCTCATCTCAAATATCCTTGAGTCTTCCACAGCATTTATCAGTGCCAAACACTGTGGGTGTTAAGTGGAAATCTGTAAAACAAGAAAAACAGCCAAAATCCTGAGGCTCTTCAGTAAGTTTAAAATGTATTGGCTACTAGTGACTTGTATCACATACAAAGAAAGGTCTACCCTCCTTAAATACCTAAAGAAGTCCTACAAATGAGTAAGGAAAACAGTAACTTTTAGGAAAATGGGCAAAGGATATAAACAGTTCACAGGGAAGGAAATTCAAATAACTTAAATATTTGATGCATTCCTTATAAGAGAAATGTACACTAGAACAAGGAGATTCAGTTTCTCCCCTGTGAAACTGACAGAGATCAAAAAGCTGGCAAACCCTGTTGGCCAGAATTGGGGCTGCGGGGGAGGTTACATAACAAGGACCAGCCTCTATGGAGAACAATTCAGCATATCTATCAAAATTAGTCCTCTTAGGCTCAGCAATTTTACTTCTATAAATTTGCTTAGACATGTATATGTGCACGTGTGGAAAATGACGTAGACAAACATGTGCTGAGCAGTTTGTAATAATAGTAAAGAGAAAAGGAAAACAACCTAAACATCTCTTAACAGGGGACTGGTTAAATCAGTGATGGTTTCAATGCAAACGAACACACGAGCAGCCATCAGCTCTAGCACTAGTTACTCCAGTGAATAAAATCTCAGGGTCATCTGTACATACTCCCTTGTATGTCCATTTTTTTTTTTTTAAGATTTATCTGACAGAGAGAGACACAGCGAGAGAGGGAACACAAGCAGGGGGAGTGGGAGAGAGAGAAGCAGGCTTCCTGCGGAGCGAAGGCAGACGCTTAAAGACTGAGCCACCCAGGCGCCCGAGGAGGTTCCATTTTTATACTACATACTTGTGTGTTTGAAGAAAACGTGCAGTTTTAACTTTATGATGAAAACAGTAAACACATTTAAATATTCAATAGTGACACGTCCAGGAGGGCAGAACTGCCCATCGGAATGAGACACAGCTGGCCCCTGCTCAGCTGTCTTAGCCCCACCTTGCAAGGGAGCTCAGCCCTCACTCCTGCTGTCTTTGTCCCATCTGCTCAAAGGCCCCAAGACGATGGGCATGGCAGCACTGCGGCTCCACGAGGGGCCCGGGCTGGGCAAGAGCAAGCT